>NC_141023.1:9007500-9040000 GCF_052040795.2 Danio rerio
CACACACACACACACACACACACACGTACACACAACTAACTTATATATTTCAACAATCTATTTTCATTTAAATACATTTTATGCAAGTATTCTGCTTTTTTTAGTGACTGAAAATATACTAATACTTAAAAATACACTTAAAATATAACTCTCCAAAAACAACATAAAAGTAAAAGTATATACACAAGTCACAAACATTAATAATTAACTCAAACAACATTTATTAATTAAATTACAAAATAAGTTAAGAGCTCCTCTAAAATTAGCTGCTTTTGCGTTACATATATGGCGATCACTGTGGTCATGTCTTTGGCCCATGAACATTTCCTGCTTGTTATCAAACTATTTCATAACTGTATGAATTCAAACTGTGAGGCGATTTAATCATAATTTAATGTTAAAACGGCTATCATAACATTGTATTTATCAATATGTGGCTCTTTTTGGATTCCCAGAAGCGATAGAAATTACAAATGTAAAACAGGAAATACGTTGGGACCATTGTTTGTTTACATCCCTCAAAATGGTCTATAGGGGCTGATTAACACATACAATATCAATTCTGACAAAGACAACTAAATGTTTGATCAGAAAAAGAACAAAAATAATAATAATAATGACATGTCTAACTGGGTGTATTTTATTTAGTTAGTTTCCATATCAAAATACTTTTAGAACTAAAAACGTTAATAAATACTTTTTTATTTTATTTACAAAAACTAGCAAATCTGCAGGTGTCCACCAAGAGCACAGTTTAGCATGTTCAGTGTAAATTTACTGCATGTAAACATGACTGTGGTAATAAAGCTCAGGAGTATCAGCAGATCTCCAAGCGATGCTAAAATTAACCAGACCTAATATTTAACACTAACAGCCCCAGGAGTAAACAAGTCACCTCATCCAGCAATACATGACAGAGCGCAGCTCACACTGATGACACTTGTGATCTAAACACACACTACTAATCATGACGCGACGCTGACTATAATAGAGTACAGTATGAATATACAACAACACTGATCTTAGTTATTATATATAATGAATGTTGAACTAGCGTCACATCTTTATTTATGGACACCAATATACTCTGATTAGGAATCGACCATGTAAACATTGAATTTAGCATCGTGTTGTCTAACCCTAACCCTACCTACTACTAACTATACATATAATATACACAGAGGCAAACTTTACAAGGACTATAGAAGTTGAACTAGTTGAATAATAGACGCTGTACATATACTGTTCATCCCCAGTATAATGGAACTTTACTGTAAAGTGTCACCCATTGTTTCCAGTCTGATTCAGCATCATTGACACGACAGAAAAAAAATAAAAAAATCATCAAACGGTGTAGATATTTAAAGTGATTTACGTGAGTAAGAAACTATCGTATAATTGCACTACCAACCCCTTGGTAAAGAGATCTTCTCAAGTGGTGGACCAGCGCCAGTCTCTCGCCCCATATGGTTGGCGCTGGGTGAGCAGTTTTCATGCCAAGCCTTGTATAAAGTTTTCTCCAGAGCCCGCAGCCCTGGCATTCAGACGACGGCACACATGAACACCATTCACACCCGGCCGGCGCCTTCAATTACAACACAACACAGCTGAACACCATCCGCTTATTCACTCGCAGATAGGGGTGTTATTAGGCATGGGATGATAGCCAGTTTCAAGGTTTACCGTGGTTTGGAAAAGTTTTAAAATGTATACCTGTCATGCTGTTCCTACACTGTCCACTATCCGAAATAAAGGCAGTTTAACAAATTTGGTGATATTTTTTTTATTTTACTTACCCCATTTCTTCAGGCTTTTTAAAATCACATTAAGAGAAATTGATTTTCTCTCTGACAACTTTTAATCTAAACATGTTGGAAAACGTGGCTGATGAACATTTTTAATAGTTAGCAGGGCTATATTGTCTGGGTCGGTGTTGTACATCATGCTAGGGCTGCTCGATTTTGGGAAAAATCATAATCACGATTATTTTGGTCATAATTGTAATCATGATTATTCAAAACGATTATCAGTTGAAGTCAAAATTATTAGCGCTCCTGAGAATTTTTTATTTTAAATAACTATTTCCCAAATTATGTTAAACAGAGCAAGGAATTTTAACAGTATTTCCTCTAATATTTTTTTTCTTATTTGTTTTATTTTAGCTAGAATAAAAGCAGGTTTAAATATTTTGAAACCCATTTTAAGGTCAGTATTATTAGCCCCCTTAAGCAATATATTTGTGATTGTCTGCAGAAGAATCTACTGTTATACAATGACTTGCCTAATTACTCTAATTAAGCCTTTGAATTGCACTTTAATCTGAATGCTTGTATTTTGAAAAAAACATCTAGTAAAATGTTATGTGCTGTCATCATAGCAAAGATAAAAGAAATCAGTAATTAGAAATGAAATATCAAAACTATTATGTTCAGAAACAAGTAAAAAAAAAACTTCTTTCCATTAAACAGAAATTGGGGAGGAAAAGGGTTGCTAATATTCTTGAGGGCTAATAATTCGGACTTCAACTGTATATATATATATATATATATATATATATATATATATATATATATATATATATATATATATATATATATATATATATATATATATATATATTACACAGTTATTTTCCACCCTGCAAAGAAAAGAGAAATAAATACAATAGAATAAAAATATGAAACAAACTGTGCTTCAAGCATCTTCACTGTAAGAAAAGCACTTTAGCGACAAAAATCCTTCAGTCAAGAGCAGAGAGGGATTTTTTCGTCGTTTGATCAATGATAAAAACAGGCGGCAGCATTTCGCACTGTCACTTTAATGGTTTCTCTTTCACGTGTTTTTTGATTCTCAACTCGTTTGTTTATTACGCAAATGAGAGTTATTATAAATAATCACTAATCACCGCGTTTAGACACCTATTTGACCATTAAAGTGTGCGCGTGTTGCACACACACATAAGCATGCGGTCTTTCGCGCTTTTGGTATATGATGCAATAATCGTTTATCTCGATCAATGGTTTTTCGTCCGTTAGAAGCCAAAATCGAAATCAGATTTTCGATTAAATGCACAGCCCTACATCATGCAACAAAAACTTTGTAATAAACTGCCAGTACATTTTTCTGTTATTTTACAGACTTATAGCTCTATATATTATTTATTATAATTTATTTCAGACTAATACAATTTAATAAAAGTAACTAAGTTAATCTGTAGAGTTGAATTGTCAACATTAAAATTTGACAGAGCAAAGATCAACATCCCATAATGCAATGTGCACTTACACTTACCACACCTCACACAGACTCTTCCATACCCGTCACTGCACACCATCAATATGTTGCATGCACTGCACTTTTACCAATCCATACTTGAAACAATACTGCCTACAAATACATTGACACCTACTCATTGCACTTATCGCTGTCGATTCTACATTGTCGTTGTATTTTGCACTGTATGGAGCCAGCACCTAAGCTTTTCACTCATCATAGCACACGTGCTGCTGATGATGTGACAATAAAAGTGATTTGATTCGATTTTGATGCAATTCCTAACCGTAAATACACAGAAAACACAAAATACAGAAGCTGATAATTAACAGATATGTTTTACAGAGTACGGTATATGCAAGTTTGTGATTTTCATGTTTTAATTAACAGGTATGTTTTACAGAGTACTGTATATGCAAGTTTGTGATTTTCATGTTTTAATTAACAGGTATGTTTTACAGAGTACTGTATATGCAAGTTTGTGATTTTCATGTTTTAATTAACAGGTATGTTTTACAGAGTACGGTATATGCAAGTTTGTGATTTTCATGTTTTATTTACGACTACTTTATTTCATTTTTAGGGCAACAATATCTCCACATCAAAATCTACTGGTCAGCCCACAGTTCAGCAAACATCGCTTATAAACCACCATCCAAGCATGCTGTAGAACAGTGCGGTGGCTTTACATTATATTCAAAGAAAAAGATATTCAAAGTTGTAAAGAAATCGGTGTTTTAATTAATGACAAGAGAAATCAATGATTTATTTTAATTAAATATGCCTGATGTGTTTAGAGTTCCAAAACATAAATGTTATTTTAAATAAAATATATTGTGTTCAATGAGGGAAAAAGTTGTTGCTTTTTACTTCGTAGCTCGTTTAAATGATCTAAGATGATTTGGCTGATCCTGGATCTTTTAATCTTGATAACTGATCTCTCGCTAATTTGGTTCTTCAAACAAGTTCGCGAATTAGATTAGAATGTCTGGATGAACTGATCTGAGATCGCTGCGTGTGTTATGAAGGACAGATCTATCGATCCTTGAAATCATGATCAGCAATGCAACGATTGGCTGACGGCACAGCAGCGTAATGACATCATCTGATTAATATTCAATTATCCATGTGAGCAAAATTACATCAAATTAGCAGTAAACGTCTTGTTAAATATGACACGCAATAACCTTCCACATTTGTTGTGAGCTGCAGGCTTCACACTTTCATGTGTCAAGAGTATTCATCATGTATTTCAATGCAACTCAATGTATTTAGTTCTACATTTAGAAAATATTTTCTTTATAATAGTAGCTGTTTTTTAATCGGTGTAAAGAATAACTGGTTGTTTACAAAAGCATTTTGATATTGGTAAAGGCGTCTGCAACTTTTGTGAAGCATCAAATCACTGGCATATTAACTATAAAAACATGTTTATGACTGCATAAATGTATTATTGCTTTAAAAAAAGTCACATATTGTGCATTTCTATCATACACAATTTGTACTAAAGCGATCTAAAAAGTTCATATCAATAAGTTTTCTCTTTGCACAAGATGGCAGTCTTTGTACTTTCATTTCGAGGGTGCAGATTGCACACGTTTTATTAATATGTATAACCTTATTTATTTTATTAATGACTATAACTTTATATATATAATTAAAAAATATGTACCATTTTCCCAAGTGTATATAACTACTACTGTAAGAAAATATCAGAATTCGGAACAAACTTTCTGTATTATCTTTGCTTGAACTGAGCCGATCTAATCCTGTTAATATGAATTGAACCTGCTCCCGATCAGGTTTAAGCTAGCAGAACTGTTGCCATGACAACAACTCTCGGATCAGCTTTGAAGAACGAAACGATCCTGGATCGTGTCAAATCGTCAATATCCAAATCCAGCTAACCGAGTAATCCACGTACGAAGAACGAACCCCTGGCCCATGCAGTGTTGGGGAGGTTACTTTGGAAATGGAATAGATTACAGAATACAAATTACTAAGGGTGTCACGATCCTCCAAATCCTCGATTCGAATATGAATAATTAATTAATAACGAATTAATTATTTGTAGCCTACCATTTAAACTACCTGACTTGCATGGTCTTTGTTTAACCCATAAACAAATCATACAGTAAATGAATAAAGGTAAGTTACACACATAATTACCACCTGTCAATCGCTTTTTTCTGCGGGACTCGTGAATAGGCAGTGATCTGTGTCGTTATAATGGCGTCGGTAAAAAAGGTGCACAACCAACAGGAACCAGCCAACAGTATCTGAGGTCTTCGCTAAAATGACTAAGTACTTGTTTGAAAGTAAAAGATTGAAGCAGTCTACTGACCCGCTGACTGCCTTGACCCGCTGTCTCGAGCGCATGGCAATGTGTGTGCGTCTGTGTCTGTGTGTGAATGAGTGTGTGTGGTCACGTGATGTGCGTTTTCCTCCTTGAGGAAGGAGGGCTGCTCAGAAATGCTACACGCCAGTGTGGATGTGGACCGTTGTCGTTCTAAAATGCCATTTAAAAACAAAGCCATATTAGTGTAAACACGGCCTGAGTGTGTATTTTTCAGAGGATCGCGATGCGCCCATCGTCCCAACCGTAATACGTACATAGCAGAGCTTGCAAACTGTCTTTTTTTTTGTCGACAACACGAGCTGTCAACATAACTAACTGGAAATCCAAAATACTTCCACACCGGCAACTTCAATGAAAGAGGAGAGGATTTTTTTATTCGATAATCGAAATTGAGCATAAATTTTGATCGATTTTGATTTAAAAATCGAAATCGTGACACCCTTACAAATTACCCTATTTAACATTGAATCCGAAGCTGCTACCGTTTTTTGTTTTTCATATTGTGATGCAGTTCCTAAAGATTATTGATGATGTTAGCTCGCACTGCTAGTTTTGTGGTGGACAATAAATCTGTGCATGTCATTAAGAAAAACAAGTGCTCTTGTAATCAAAAATTGAAATCTGTAAGGGCGTACTCACACTTTGTACAGTTGCCTTGAACCGGCCCAAAGCAGGGCTTGTCCCCCCTCCCGTCTCCCCCGACGGCCCGCACTCGCATTACAATTGGGCCTGGGCACGCTTACGTCATCGATGGTGCGCTGTTCAGAAGCGATCTCGCTCAGCACAGTGGAGATTTTAACATGTCGTTCAACATGGGGTGACACGCAGTCAAATATTTCGCCGGACAGATCAGCCGTTTTTGATGCTCATAAACAATCATAAAGTCTTTGTGCTGCAGGAATAAGGAGGTTTGCTGAAGGTGCGCAGCTGTCGTGCAGTGAGAAGTTTGCGTCTTTAATAACCTACAACAGTTTGCGTTCATTGAACGTTAAGAATGATTAATAAATCCATGTCAAACAGTCCCTTAAAAGTCACATCTCGATTTCAGGTTGGGCTCTGGCGTGTTTTGCACTCACACACAAGCGTACCACGCCTGAGTCCAAGTGAACCGCGCTCAGGCCCGATTCAGCGCACTCACACTTCTCAAACGATCCAGGAAACATGCCTGGGCACAGTTCGGATAGCAAAGTGTGAGTAGGCCCTAAATGCGCTTCCTGTTTGTTTTCAGTTAAATTCTCAGATTATGTCTGTCTGAGGTATTAGGCGTGGTTACTAAGCCACACCCCTCCAGCTGTCAGTTTAGACAACAAACAGAAATGGTGAGGAGGAGGAGTTTGTTAGGTTGTAATAACTCTCCCCAAACCCTTTTCCTATAACTTTCTGAATGAAATGCCTACTTTACTACATCCAATCAGCTTGCAGTAGAAAAAAAAAAAGCCACGCCAACTGTTTTCTCGTTTAACATATCGTTTTTTTAGAAATGGAGTCACTATATGGAAAATAAACAGTCAGTTTCCTGTTCATGTGGACTTAAATTAGGCCTTTGTAAGACCCTGTAGATATATTGTAAAAAAGGTGCAAAAAATAAATCTGTGATAAATCAAACAGTGCAACATTTTCTGAATCCAACAAAGCGAGCGATAAGAACCCAACAGATCTGACAGCTGAACTCTGTGTGATTTGTGCCGCGGTCAAACATCTGCACACTGAAGCTTGGTTCATGAATGAGCTTTATCAACAACATCTGCTGGACGTTTGTGAAGTGACGAGTTCATTCCTGGAGGTCATGTTGTGGAAAACAGCATTCTTCGCTCTCTTCAAACATGACACAGTGATTTACACAGAGAAAATCCCCTTCAGACCAGCTAGAAAACTAAAGAGAGCTGAAACGACTCATTCAGGAAGATTCGAGATTCAGACAACTGCAAATAACACTTTTATAAAAGACTTAAGTGCAGTTAACTGTTAGCAGGGTTATTATAAACCCTAAGAGTTACACTTTTATTAACTAAAATTAAGCAAAGCACATGACGACACGATGTAACTTCAAGGTTGCAGTGATAACTACTGGAAATGCTTCTATTTCAAACTAGAAACAAATAAAAGTGCAAATCGAAATAAATCAGCCTGATCTTATGAGGAAACGTAACTATTTTTCGTTTTGTCAGTTTAGTGGCTAACTTATAAAGGCTGGTTTCGAATGATCAACGTGACCCACAACATCTGTGTGCTGTTTGTGTTGCTCTGCAATAACACATTTAAAACGCTGGCAGTAGGTTATGTTGTTTCTCTGTATTGAGTTTCTTCAAGGGTGTTTTGTTTTTTCAGAGCGCTAACTTAATGTACAAGTAGCTAAAACTCACTCATTCAGAGGCGGGAACCAGCGGACGTGCAACAAATTTAATCATAAGTTAAACACAAAACATATGGAGCTCCTTCACAGTACTCAACACTTAAATATCTGCGTAGTTGTGACATGTAGTTGCATTTTTTGAGAGGTGGGCATCATTGTCAGCCACGGCAAGGGCTATGTGACACAAAGGCTGCGCCAGATCATACAAGTGCGATTGATGCAGAAGTATAAATCCACCTTAAGACTTCAGTCCTGAACAGATCGGGGTAACGGATCCGGCATGTTACTCAAGGACGGAGAGGTGTCGAAAGTGAAGAGGGTTGGGAAGTCGAAAGTGAACAGCAGATGGGGGAGGAGGGCGGTTGAGGAGGGGGATCGGTAAAATCAGGTGCCAGATCAGTTTTCAGAGGTGCCGGATCCGGCATGTTCTGGCATCCATTGCTTAGCAACATATACAAAACAACGTAAAGACCGCTTGACGTGAAGTAAATAAACCAGTAGAGGAGCTGTTGTTAATTGCGTCAGCATCTGCTACAGTCACAATAGATTTCCAATGTAATACACCAAAAGTTAGTGTGAAGAGCATGTTGTTTTCCTGTGGCCGAGTGAAATAAATCATCAATCAAGCTTTTTTTTTTAAAAAAAAAGGAAAATAAAATAAATAAATTGCACATGTGCCACTAAATTAATTTTCCAGTTCGCACACGTCTATTTTTAGTCGCGAATGCGAGCAAAATGGTCGCACTTTCGAGCCCGGACAAACACAAGCATTTTTACCAAGAACTTGCCCAATTTTTCAATGTAGTAGTAAATCATTTAAGCTAATAATACAACAACTACAACAACAGTGTGTTTATGATTATGGTAATGATTTTGAACAACAAATAGCTGTTTGCAACATAAATCAGCATGAAGCCATTTTGCATATTCAAGATAAACGTTTTCCTTCTTTTACAGAGAAACAGAAATGAACCAACCATTTTCATGCAGATTATTCACAAAACCTTCATTAATCTTTGCCAGTGTTTTCTCTGTCAGATATCTAACAGTCCTTCTGTTGATGTGCATTTTAATTAAGAGCATTCAGAGGTAACTCTTAATGCGTTTCTGCTCTGAGAACAGTTCGGTCATGGCAACTACAAGGGGCTCTTTACTGCAGGAATGCTGGATTTCAGACCCTCACATTCCTCGCTGTGGGTGCTGTGTGTGTGTGTGTGTGTGTGTGTGTGTGTGTGTGTGTATGTGTAAGAGAGAGAAGGAGAGTTGGAGAGTTCATGTGGATGTGTATAGTATGAGTAGGGCTGCATGGACAATATGACCTAAAAACAAAGCCTCATTTAAATGACCATTTTACCTCAATTTTGATTGTTGTACGACTATTATTTTCAATGTCATTATTTTTTTACTTATTTTTGTCCTCTCGTAATTCATTATGATATCACTTGTAGGCATGGGCCGATATAGGATTCTGACGGTATGATAACCTTGGATGAAAATATCACGGTATTGTGATCACTGCTCTAAAATAAATTCTTTTTAAACGTCTGAGTAAAAAACTAAAACTTTTTTTCCCTTTTTAAAAACAATAAATGTTATTATTTTTCACACTTTATAATATTTTGGAACAGTAAACATGTCAGGCTAAATACTTCAAGTGAATCATTGACTTCTGCTGTCTTCATTTATTTTAAAAACAAAGATTTATTTACTTATTATTATTTATTTATTTATTAATTTAAAACGGCAACTTTGGATTTTTTTTTGTCCTAAAAAACAAAAACATAAAAAAAATTAAATGTAAATAAAAAAAATCTTTTTTTTATCTCTTAGGAACAATATCAAAGAAAATTTTGCCGGTTTTAAAACCTTGACTTTTCTAACCACGATATACCTTGAAAAGTTATCGTCCCATGCCTACTTGTATTGTTAACATACACAACTATAGATGTGTCTGATTTTAGATTCTCCATATTCCTAAGGATGCATTTGAAGAGCGCTGCATCCCTGAAGAAGAAAAAAAATTGAAAGTAAAGCTGGGCGATATGGCCAAAAACCCATCCTGATAATCAGGGCTTGACATTAACTTTTTTGATCACCCAGCCACTGTGGCTAGTTGAATTCCAACATTACTAGCCACTCGGCATTTCCACTAGCCACACTTCTGTTGTTTGGAAAATATAATTTATATGCATACATTTGACTTTGACGTGCTAAAATTGCTTGATTTAGGATGTTGTGTTACGTCTACATGCCTTGGCCACATTTACACTGCACTGTTTAAGTGACTCAATTCTGATTTTTTTCTCCCCCGTGGCACAGATCGGATATGGCCTGTGTACGTGTAAGCAGGAACAAATCACATGGATTCTGATGTACTCAAATCAGATTCAGGCCTTTTATCTGTGCCCTCGTGTCTGCAGGGTAAGCAGGTAGATAGGATTTTCACTTGTCAACGTGAGTCGTGTGTCACTAAAAAACGAAGCGAAAGACATCAGGTCTGACGCTTCCATTTCAAAACAGACTTCAGCACAGTCTCATACCTTAAATCTTTCATACAAGAGGACTTAAAAAGCTTTTATATTGTCATGTAGCACAATTATTTAAGCCCGTTAGCTTAAAGAGCGCAATATCTGCCACCTAACCAATATAATAAAAAAACTATTGCATCCATCACGTGCATAAATCACGCCATAAACATGACATTAAGACGCCTACTGGTTTAAAAAGGCCAAGATTAACCAGTTAAACTCTGCTGCTATTTTGGGATTTCCACCTGGATTATGCCTACCCAAATTTAAAAGCTTGCCAAATACTCATGCAGAGGTGTAAATGCAAAAGTTTGGTATCATTTTAAAGAAAACCCTTTGAATTTTCATAGCATAGCACAGCATAAGGTAAGAGATGACTGCTATCTGGGGCTGCTTAGAGATCATAAATGTATTGTCACTTCTGCGCCATGAAAACACTGCAATTCATTCCACAACTATTTGATATCTGAATATGATTCAGTAAAAAGAATGCTAGAACCGTATGAGCACCGGCAAGAGCTTTCATTTGAGCTATAACTTACATGTGTCATATGAAAAATATGAAAATGAACCAATGTAAAATACCCAGCTCGGGTATCCAAAATACATGTCGGGTATCCAAAATACATATGTGGATGGCACATTTTAGCTCCTAAGTGGCTGTTTAAAATACTTTGAATGTTTTATATTTTGTTATAGACATACAGTGTCATCCTGCAACTGTTTTGCAGCATATGCGAAGTCCCAAACACTTTTTAACTGTCCAAAATGGGAAAAAAAGGTTGTTTTTACTCTCTGATAGTCAAAGCAAGTTCAAAGAAAAAATTCTGTTAAATACGCATAAAAAGAATTTACACGTTTTGTGTAAATTTGGACCACGAGTCCACATGTATGGACATCATTTTTCTCTAAAAGTACATCATATCAAAAGATGATACTTATATTTTTTATTTTAATTAGGTTCCAACAAGCCCAAATAGCAAAGAGAAATTTAAAAATGCATGTAAAAAACAGCTTGGTCCTTAAGAGGTTAAATATATATTTTTTTTAAATCTTGAGCTCTTGAAAGCAGCAGGACTGTGGGTGCACAATCATCGTTGTTTGTCCAGTGTATTTCAAAGAGAACCGATTGCGCCACTTGCGTTTCCTCTAGGCACGGTTGCTTCATGCAAGTAAACGGAAACGCACTCGCATTTTAACAGTCACGCGCATCACATCACCTGTGATCGCCCTTTCATTTGGTATTCACCTGCTTCCCTTTGCTCGTAAGAACAGTTATTTTCGCGCTACCTCGATTCTAAGATTACATTTGTACGAATATGGGCCATATATTTTTTTTTTTGTCTAAACCCTGCTTTTAAGAAAACTACAATTTAAAAAATATTTTCAACCAGCCAAAGTGGCTAATGGGAGTGTCTGTCTAACCAGCCACAATTGAAATCCACCTGCATTTGACTGGTGTTAATGTCAAGCCCTGCTGATGATGATTTTCGAAGCAAAACATCAGTGAACAAAATATTTCCTATTTTTACTTTGTTATAACTTCATTCTGTTAGGATGAGAGAGGGATCAAATGAACAGAGAAAGAGAGAGAATGAATGTGTGAGAAAGTGTATGTGATCTGAACAGACTTGTTCCTGCATATCTCTTTGCATCTTACCCACAAAACGCTACAAGTTTGTACAAAAACACACATCAGTTCACACAAAAGAGCAATTGTTTTCCCAAACACCCAAAACTCTTTCCTTTTCTAGTCGTCATTGAAAAATAACAGCATTACTCTTACAATCAAGACATTTAAGCAGTTTAAGTTAGGTAAAACTAATTTTCCTCATTAGATTTGTGCACCAAAGTGGTTCAGTGACGAGCCACAGCTTTCACTATGGTAAATTTCGCCCAAACCAGCAGCACTGAAGGTATTTGAGTATTGTGGGAGTTTTCCCAACTCCCTTCAGTCTGCACAACTCAACAGTTGAGGCACAGAGCCAAACCTTGCACTCTTTACAAAGTGAGTTTAGAAACCACTAGGACACAGCTTTGTGCGGTGCAGTGCAGCGTGTCCAAAGAAGAAAAAGAAAAGTAATCTCTCTCCTAAATCGGTCAATTACCCAAAAACTTACTGGATCACTTTCAGTCAGCTTTCAAAAAACTCTGAGGAAAATGTTGCTTACCCCATACCCCAAAACATTTCTTTGGTTCTCGTTGACATTAGCCCCTTTCACACATACAGACCTTTCCAGAAAATTACCGGCAATTTTCCAGAAAGCTTGTATGTGTGAACAGGTCCTTTTTGAAAATACCGGTAAATTCGTTCTGGCTATTTTACGGAAAGAGAAGTTGTAACATTACCGGTAATTTGCCGGAGGAACAGTGCATGTGAAACAGCCTGTGAGCTAGAGGTGTGAACCTATACTGGTCTCACGGTTCGGTTACGATTATCATGCCATCGATTCGGTTCAATTCGATATCTCGGTGCATCAAGGTGGATTGACGATGCTTTCCATATATAGTGTTATATTTTAGGGGGGAGGCTATAACATGCTGTCTGTATAAACACACAGACACACAGCAACACACTGTCTCTCATTCAAACACATACACATAGACAGCATCAAACAAACAAACACACACACGCACGCACGCACACACACACACACAAACAAACACACTTAAGCCCTTGCAACAGAGAGAGCTCGCGCTGAGCGGAGCAGAAAAAAAATAAAATAAAAAAAAATAAGCACTTTTCCGACGGTCCCTTACAGAGAGCTCCTCTCAGCGCGAGCTCTGCCGGCTAAAGTAAACGCAGACTGCGAGGGCTTAAATGGAGCAGTGCTCGTAATGTTGAGCGAAAAAAAGAAAGACAGCTGTGAAACATAACCAGCTTTGTCTTTCTGTAGGAAACACACTTTAGATCTTTTTAGGGTAAGCGTTTTTTGAGTTATTGCAGTCTATAACTGAAAGTGTGTCAGGAAAATCGAAAACAAAACCAACTGAAGCGCGCTCCTTTCTGGCGCCCCACTGGATATACAGCGCCCTAAGCATTTGCCTATGGTGCCTATGCCACGGGCCGGCCCTGAGTTGGCTGTGTTGTAAATAATGGCGCTCACCTCCCTCGCGACAGAGCGCATAGGAGATAAATAACGTCACGACATAATAGCCGGTTATGGTTATTACTGAATCGATACCGAATTGTCTGCGTCTGCATCGCGGTGCACCTAAGAAACACCTAAGAAACAATTAATTTTGACACCCCTACTGTGAGCGCCAGCACACGCACATATAATGAACATCTCGACATGCGAAAGTGTTTCTCCAAATGTTTTCATCGAAGTTGTTCACAATACTGATCCATCCACAGAGTTTGTAATGTAGTCAAGTGTTTACAAATACAAGCGCAGCTGTTTAAAGCTCATTTGTGGTGAATGATGTCAGAATTTACTGGTATTTTGGAATGGATGTGTGAACGGTCTTTTCTGGAAAATTTCCGTAACGTCCTCGTCTGTGTAAACAGCGCTTTTTTGAATATACCGGTAAAGTCGTTTCGAAAATTTTCCGGATATTTTCTGGTATCACTGTGTGAAAGGGGCTATTGAAATAGGGTTGTCAAAAGTATCGATTTCGATACAAATCGGTACTGGCATGTTAAAAACGACCATTTCCCACTAGCATTTGAGCCCATTCTGAACCCTATCTGTTGAGGACCAATCAACCATGTTTAAGAACACGCTGAAATGTTAGAGGGAAATTAATGTTTTTTTTTTTTTTTTTTTTTTTTAAAGCTAGGTTGCTGCCGGAAGTGGTGTTAGTCAGGCCAGCAGGGGGTGCCCAACCTGCAGTCAGTGTGGGTCCTAATGCCCCAGTAAAGAGACGGGAACTCTATTATCATCTTTCAGATGAGACATTAAACCGAGGTCCCGACTCTCTGTGGTCACTGGCCTCTGTCCATTATGGCCTCCTAACCCTCCCCACATAATTGGCTTCATCACTCTGTCTCCTCTCCACCAATCAGTGTGCAATCTGGTGCAAAATGGCTGCCGTTGCGTCATCCAGGTGGATGCTGCACACTGGTGGTGGATGAGGAGATTCCCCCCTACGTGTAAAGTGCTTTGAGTGCCCAGAAAAGCGCTATATAAGTGTAAGGAATTATTATTGTTATTATTATTATCATAGTTTTCACAGACAAGTTGATAGCTAAACCAGTGCTTATGTCCATTGTCCATTTCCCACTTACATTTGAGCTCTGTTTTGTGTTGAGCTCCATTACTTACTAAAGACAAACACAGATGCACTGACAATAGTGCATAAATGATAGTGGGAAATGGATGCTTTTAAATTCTAAGTACCGATTAGCACCAAAGTCGATACATTGAATTATATTAATTAAGGATGTAATGACAATTGAAAATAAGTAGGTTGAAAATGTATTTTAAATTAGGGCAGGACGATTAATCGAAGACAACTGTTACAATCACCTTACAGCAAGACTGATCTCATATTGGACATTATGAAGCAAGTTTAGGAGAAAAAAGCATGTTATTAATTGTGGTATTTTTCACGTGCCACATTTACTACACAGAACAATAGTTGATTGAGAAGTGACACAAACAGCTGTCATTACCACAGTGTTTTTGTTGCTTTCTTTGTCATCTTATTAAACAGATTTAAATTTTCAATACAATTTTGTGTAGCTTGTCAGTGTTCTGCAACTCTATGTTGTAGAGTAAAGTACTGACTTTGGTACCAATCCAAACTGAAAATTTTTAAAAAATCGTCCATTTTCCCACTAGGGTTGGGCGATATCAACCAATTTGGCACACATTACTTTACTAGGAAAACGCATCTGAAAATCACCTTGCTGACCTGTTTTTTTTTTTTTTTTTTTTCGTAAATTCAACAAAGGCAATATTATTCATAATATTAATGTAATTGCAAAGAGAAAGCAAGTTCAGTGTAAAGCTAGAATACACCAGTTCGGGTGTATATGCTGAAACCAAAACACCTACCCCCTAATGTTCCACACAAAAAAAAAACACACATTCCAAATAAGTTTATAACAGGAAAAGAGTCACTACACAATTCTTGACTCACTCCTCTCTAGTGGTCTGATCATGTCTAGTCAAAACTGCAAACCAACATGACGACACAAGAACATGACCACAAAAACTATCAAGCTACAGCTAAACTATAAAATAATGATGTTTTAAAAACTACTAGAAAACAAATTTATACATACATTAAGTAGACAATACTGACATCATTAAAGCGGCACATTAATTAAATCTTCCCGCTGGTAATTTGTTGTGAAACATTGTGCAGCTTAAATACAGAATATTTAGTCAAATGAACGGCTCCAATGACATTTGGCCAAAATTAGGAAAACAACAGAGTGAAATCCTATACCTTATCAGACTTTTTAAAGACATTTTAAGACCTTATAACCACATTTCAATTGGGAACACTGGAGAGATTTTGTCTTACAGTATATTTACTAAATATTATTGTAAGAAATGTATCCAAAACTAAAACATTATTCATATACTGAAAAAAAATCTATTAAATCTAGCTAATTCAGCAGGTTGGCGCCTGAACTGCAGAAATAATAGTGATGCCTCAGTTACTGCAGTAAACAAAGCAGCATGATGTCAAGTCTAGCAGGATTTTATTGATTTCACAAACTACACAGCATCATGATATTCACAGATTTAATTTAGACCAACTTTAGCATACAACCATACAATGCATTACCAAAATTATATAAAATATAATACCTTGCAAAAAAGCATTCAAGACTTTAATACTTTTTAATAAACCTTTACTTACTTAAATTTATCAACATTTGTTTATAGACTTTTAATACTTTTTAAGACCCTGGGGAAAGCCTGAACAATTAAATTTCAAACACAAAAACGCCATTCAGTAAACAATCCTCCACTTTTAAAACAAGAATAGCGAAAAAAAATGACATACTAAAATTACTATTTAATGGAGCCACAAATTGCTCATTAAATGACATATAAATGTTTAGCAACTTGGAAAATCTTAGCAAAATCCCTCAAACCACTAGGTTTCATTCATTTATCAGATTTAACACTTTTAAATATTCTTATAAGAAAGTCAAACAGTTTTAAAAGGAGTAAATAGTGAACCAATATTCATTTTTAACAAACAACCCATTTAAGCTTTTAGGCACTGGTAACATCAAGCAATTAATACATAAACGACTCATAAAAACAGACATTTTAAGTACATATTTTAGGATGAGGAAGTTTCGCTGACAAAACTAGATAAAAATGAGAGTCTGACAGACATGAAAATCTCTGCAAGAATAAGTCCTACTCTACATCTTCATTTAAATCAATGAATTCCCAAACGGCTCTCCTGCAGTATAAACTCCCTCACAGACCAGATTGTTGTCGTTTTTTTGCTTCCTAGAAGGTCAGCCAAGGTCAGTGTTTGGGTTTCTCGGGGTTCAACCAATACCAGCAGGAGGTGGATTTGTTTACCAGTCTTTTACGACATACTTCCCAAACCAAAGACCCGACACCTCACTGCTGCTGACTGACATATAACCACACAGAAACACTGCCAAAACACATCTATGTGGATTCATAGTGAAATGCTGAAAGAGTTGCATCAAATTAGGATGCTTTACATGTTTTCTTCACTGTAAAAAGCAATTACTTGTATAAAGTGAGTAAACCCATTGCCCTTAAAGTGACAAGATGATTTTACTTTAAAAAAAAAAAAAGTAATGTATTTCTGTTCTTAAAACTATTAAGTTCACTTACATAATTTAAAAAATTATCATCCGCCCCCACTGCAGCAGCAAAATACACACTCAGACCCTGTTTACACTAATACATCTGTAATAAATGGCATTTTAGAATGAAAACGATCCACATACACACTGGCGTTTCATCTAGCATTTCTGAACACATCTCCGTTCACACTATACTGCTAAAAACGCACATCTTGTGACCACACACAAACACACAGGCACACACAGTCATGCGCTCGTCTGAGCTCCAGCAGTCAGCGGGTGCTTTAAGCACAAAACCCCAGAGAGCAGTGCACGTCGGGCAGTTTATCAGGGATGTACCGCTGGATGGCGTCTCACTATAGTTGTTAATCGCGATATTTAATTAATCTTGTCTCTATCTAATGACTCTTCGGTCTTTTGAATCTTTCAGGTATGGCGTCACAACATCAGTACACGACTTAAATCTTTGACTTTTACGTTTGTACTTGGTAATTTTGGTCAAAAACTCAGAGACTGTTGGTTGGTTGCTGTTGGTTGTGCACCTTTTTTAGCAACCAAGTTTGTTGACGCCATTACAACGACACAGATCACTCTGCCTAGTCATGCCAGAGTTCTGCGGAAAAAGTGATTGACAGGTGGTAAATTGTGGGTAACTTATATTTATTTTTGACTTGGTTATGAATAGGCCCACACGGAATCTGCACGCAGATTTCCACAGATTTTTAGCCCATCATTAAATACGTTTATTTACTTGTGTAAATGTATGTAAATTCATATTTATTCAGTTTTAAATGAATTACAGCAATATTACTGACTAATCTGAAATATTTATATGATTTATTCACAATATAGTTTGTACAGTAATATTTTCAGTCTTTTAGTAGAGATATTATATAGAAGACTTGCTTTGTTAACTATTAAACTGGATCTAATTAGATTTGCATTGTAAACATTAAATACAAGTTAAAAAGGGATTTCTTTTTATTTCATATATTAGGTTTTTAGTTATGATACTCCAATATTCATTCCGCATAATTCCGCAGATTTTTACCAAAATATTGCGCAGAAATGGCAAAAAATGTCTGCATATTCTGTCCTGCCCTGGTTATGGGTAAAAGAAAGATTATGCTGGTCAGGTAGTTACTCATTTAAAATATAGATTTTAATTAGTCGTTTCAAAGTATTTTTACATGTTTTACAATGTGGAATCTCAAGAAGCTGAATTTCCCCCACAATACAGACAAAAATGTAGTAAACATGCATGCTCATGACATCTGTGGAAACGTCAGCAGCTCTTTGTGCTCCCAAAGAGCCAGTCTCCACTAATTAAATGCTCTTTAGCTTCTTGATCAATATTGCAACCCAAAGTGTCTCTACCCCAAACGTGCTGCCCATTATGGTCCACACGAGCCATCTGGATGTCCTGCGCATCTCGGCAAGTGGAACAGATTGATTTTTGCCTAATTAGAGTATGTGGACGTGGCTCTGTTGCAATCTTTAGACAAGTAGCAGTCTAATTAGCACAACACCCAGAACACTTGCAACCTTCACCGACACAAAAAACTGCTATTTGAGCATTTCTAAACAATCTGTGCAGCGACCTATGAGCGGGTCACTTTAACTACAACATCTTGGTGCAAGAAACGCCTTGGTCATAGATTCGATTTCCAATGAATGCCTGAACTGATCAGGGATCCACTGAGTCCTGGTTCGCTTGCCATTCACTATTGGTCTGTCTGTTTCTCAATATCAAGTACGCAAAGTTTGTACTTGCCAAGTTCAGACTTGGAAGAACAAACTCCTGAGGACGCAAGGACACAAGTCGGGTACTTCTTTAAATGGAACGGCAGTGTACTTTATAACGTCACTTACCTCGACACGGATTCATCGGTTTCACTGTACATTAACAATAAAATTATTTAAGTATATAAAGCACGACCCTGTAATTATTATTATATTAATATTATAAATCTACATGTTTGATTTAGGAAAATGTACACATAAATTCATATAAATGTGAGTTATTATACACAGACACGTCTTTAATTATCAGATTAAATAAACTACAATGGTAATTATACAAGTATATACACAATATAATAGATTACGTCAAACAATTTGGTAAACAAAGACAAACCTTGTACAACATGGTAACATAATTAAAGACAATTATAAAAGGTAACAAAATAACACTGCCAAAATAATACACCTGAGAACAAATAATAGATTTATAAGAGCAAAAACTGTCCACTAGATATTCACAAAATGAATTAAATATCACGTTTTAACTACAATGGGGTGATGAGATCCAGCTGTACATCCAAGATAGGGATGCTCAAAATAATCGATTAACCGTTAACCGAAAGAGTGCGTTTGTAACCGATTAATGCTATCAGTTAAACGATTAAAAATATTATTTTATATATTTTTAGTTTGGCTGCATAAGGGGCCGATTGAATGCGCATTTGCGTTATGAGGGGCATCTTTTGCTCATCCCAGAGCAGCAGTTTGTGTTGTCAAGACAACTAGAAAGAACTTTTAAAGAGCTTGGTTTTCGCTACATTCATTCTTCCATGGCGGAGACCAAAATGCATCCCTCCACGCCTACATTACCCATTCAAAACATTCAGTTATTGTTGTTGTTTTTAATAGCGGATTGTAATCGTATTAAAAGGTAAGTGAATTATAATAGCGCAATAATAGCATAATATTATAATTATAATAGCACTTTTCTGTAACCGTATAGTGCTGTGCGCTCTGTTTAACCCTTTGGGGTTACGTGCTGACTGACTGACTCACAGGTGAGCTATGCGTGATGTCAGCAAACACAACAAAGCTTTCAGTTAAGATGAACACGGTTTCTATAGTTATACTTTATTTATAGATAAAGTATGACTCTGTATATAATCACTTTATCTTGCTCAGGCACGTGCACACATAGGGATCAACCTGTGCATTGCACATGCCCTTTTTAGTCTTGGATAGAAAGTGCCCTTCCAAAATGATCAAATGTGCCCCGCGACACATACCACCCTTCAGTAGGCGCGCAACAACACCGCTGATCAGAACGCGCGTGACAACACCGCTCCTCAGTACGCCCGCGCGACAATAACAACAACAACAACACCCCCGCGCCTGCACATGTGCACATGCCCTTTGGACAGTCTCTGCACGGGCCTGATCTTGCTGGAGTTTATAGCCGTTTCGCTTTACTTCAGGACGCATTAACACCGCTCTGAAGGTCTAATCGCTGTTTTAAGTTATCCAGAGCTGTATAAATGTACAAATCTTGAATATCACGATATAATTAAATATTACAATCGTAACAACACAGACAGCAACACTTTTGCACAATCGATAACAAGCTGATTTAGTCGTTTCATAAGAGGACTGCGCTTCTTCTCTTCTTTTTTCCTTGTCAACATAAAGGCAGTGAGGTGCGCCTTGTTTTCGGCCCCTTGTTCAACTGCAAGACAATTTTAACTTGTGGGACGATAACGTATAACCCGTGCCTACAGACACATTTGCCAAAGAAGCAAAATGGAAGAAGAATATTGCTGTTTGATACAGACGTGTTGATGCCAAACCAACGCTGATGTTGACCTTTGGCTTTACCTTTTATTTTACAGCTTATAAAGCATGTATGCACATTAATGCAATATCATATTTAAACAACAAAACTGTTTACAAAAAGTCAACATATGCGCGTGTTGTCATTGTCTTTTCAGCACGCAGCGCGCACTTGAACCGCGAGGGAGAGAGAGGAAACCACATGTCAAGTCATAATCTTTAAAATAATGATTTCTATTAAGAATGTAAAAAGGTTTTGTGATTATAATAATAACAGCGGGGCATTAAATAAAGGCATATTTTCCGTGGAGCGGGCGATTTGAGGAAGTCAGCTATTTTTATTTGATGGAAGAAAAAAAACATATGATTGAAAAAAAAAACAGCCTATGCCGGTTATTAAAAAGAATCGGTCAGTATTTTCGTATTGTAATATAAATTAATTATTTAAGTGAAAATAATTTAGGGCAGTCCTATTTATTTTATTCGTTTTATTTAGTTTATTCTGCTCTTCTGTGCTTAACACTGCAGGTGCGTGAAAATGCTCTGTTGTTCTGTTCTATTATTAATATGCTAGCATACAAAAATAAATCAGTATTTTAAAATGCAATAATTAATGTGTCAAAAACAAAATAGACACGTCAATTCGTTTAATATAAAATTAATAGTAATCTGACCAGTTAACCGTTAATAACCGATTAATGAGCAGCGGTTGTCGGTTAGCAAAATTAACCGAAATGAGCATCCCTAATCCAAGATGGACTGGCCGAAGTAAAGTTGCTCTTGGCGGGGTAGGTGATGACAGAGCTCCCGCTGGCAGACTGGAAGTCGGAGTCCGCATAAGCTGAGGCACATTGTCAAAGACGCGCTACCTTTGTGAATAAACTGCCGGTTTGAGTTTAAAACGACTACATTCTCGCCTGAAAAACTGTTAAAACTTTATTTTGTGACACAGTTAAGGAATATTTTAAACCGTGCGTGTTTTCTCCTCCACCATTAGCGTTTGCTGGTTTAGCTGCAATGCATTCTGGGATACCAGAGCTACGCAAGTTCGCACAAGTCACCTCTCGATGCATCCTTGACCAAAGGGGCAAAGTAAGTACACATCCGAGAATTTTATCTGTACTTGGCAAGATGTGAACTTTGAATTGGAACTCTGGCGACAGTTGATGACGTTTCACGAGGACACAAGAACGCAAGTACAGGCAAGAACGAATACTGAGAAACAGCCAATCTTTTCCTCCACCTACACAAATGTGCGCATGTGCAAATGAACAAATCACTCACTGAGAGGATTTATCATTCTCACCTCATACAAAAGATTCGTTCAAAATGAACGAATCGTTCAAGAACGACTCATCACTACTAACAAATTCTATGGAGGTCAACGGTTTAAATTGTGTGTTCAAAAGAAGATACAAAGTCGAACAGGTGTTGAGCAAGGATGAGTAAATGACTGAATTTTCTTTTTTGGGTGAACAAACCCTTTAATTGTTAATCTACCAATACACTATTTATTTGCTAAAGTTTTTGATTAATTTGCCACATTAAAACACAATCCAAAAGAAACTGCAATAGAAAATATATCATGCGAGGAAGCAATTTTCCCACGGCTTGGCTTTAAAGAGAAATGTAGGATATATAAAGCCTTATTTACATTTTCTGAAGCCACTTCAAGAGTGTCAAAGACATCAGAGTCTCTTTACAGCTTCACAACACAAAACGACATGTATGCTTCCATATTTAGAAAGCGTTAATCAGTCAAACCATCACTTCCACTTTGCACTCTGATTGTGTCTCCACATATCAAGAAGATGAACTTCAGATGGAAGTGATGTGCATTTTTAAATCTGTAACACAGATAGTTTTGATCACAAGGCTGAAAACGGCAGTGCATGAAAATGGCTTTCAAGGCTGGCATCGTAGGGTGCAACAGATTTGTTGTTATATTGAGATATGTGGGTCATGCGTTAAAAAAAGCAAAGGGATAAGAGTGCACTTCAGTCGTGCTTGACACGCTGAAATAGCTGAAATATATAAATCATTAGGACTGCACAATATATCGCAATGGGTGCATATGCAATAGCTACATCGCAGGATCTAAAATGTGGAGTCAGGAATATAATTGACCAGGTATAATTATAAAGTCATTTTAGTTCAACTATAAAAAAAAATAAATAAAAAAGCGTTTATTAGTTTTGCGTGTTTTTAAGGCCTGTGCCATTGCGATGCAATGATTATAGATTTTAGTTGCACAATGAAAGACTGAGGAATAATCATGGTTTCACAGTGATCACGATTATGCATTCATTAATTTCGAAACACTACTAGTTTCGTAAATCACATGACAATTTCATTTACTTTGAAGTGTTATTTAGAGCTGCTCAGAAAACTAAATAACACTGCACAAATAATAATAAAAAAAACAAACAATAGCCCATTTCTTTTTGGACTTAAACATAAGGCCGCATTTACACTTCACTGTTCAAGTGACTCAATTCTGATTTTGTTTCTCCCATGTGGCACAGACGGGATATGGCCCATGTACGTGTAAGCAGGAACAAATCCATGGATTTCGATTTACGCAAATCAGATTCAGGCCTTGTGGAAATTTATCCGATATGAATCGGATCTGTGTTCTCATGTCTGCAGTGTAAGCAGGTAGATCAGATGAAATAAAAAATAAATAAATAAATAATTGTATAAATAATCTCACATATACCTTAGGAACGGTATAGTAGAACATTTGGCAGTTTTAAAACCTTAACTTTTCCAAACAACGGTAAACCTTGAAAACGGTTATCGTCCCATGCCTACTATACGGCTCTCATTTTCACATGTGTTGTTATTCTGACCTGAAGTGACAAGCATGTGCGCACGGATTCCTTCACCATTTACAATGGACTTTGCGCTCTCACTCCACAAGCGTCTCTCGTCACTAGGTGACCATCAACTATTTTCTCAGAGGATGAAAAACTATTGCTGCGGTTTCGATGCAAGTTTATGGAGAAAAGTAAAAAGCGCTGCAGTGTTTGGGTGCGCTGTGTTTATTAGTCTGTCGTTAATACTGAAATGTGTATATTCCATACAAAGTGTGAAGCAGATTGGTTAGTTCTACTTACATGAACTGCTGTGGGCTCGGGGCACTCGGAAAAGTAGCGATATTTTCAACTAGGTGCGGCTGGAAAATGTTCGCACCGCTTGGACAACATGACGTGCAAGTTGTGCGCCTCTATTTGAAATGACAAACTGACACCCTAAGCTTATTGCCATTGCTTCCAAGGTGGGTGCTCAGCAGCCACATTTTAATAAAACTAAAGTGCTTCATACCAAACTACATACCGAATCTTTTTTTTTTTTTTTTTTATCAATTTTGACAATGGTGTCCGATCAATAAATATCGATACCGATCTAATCGCCCAGCACAACGTTTGATTATTTTATTTCTGTACCTATCAACAATATATATATATATATATATATATATATATATATATATTTTTTTTTTTTTTTTGTGGCATGATATATTGCATCAAAATATATTGAGATAAACAATATTGTTATTTTAAGACTCATTCTATAATGCCAGTATGACAATATGATAGCATCATAAATTAAGTACACTCTTCCTACAAACACATTATATTTTATACTTAAGAATATTTTATTTTATTAGTCATTATAACAATTTAATAATTAGGCATGGGAATCAGACCATGAAAAAACAAATATATCCTAAACTAATACGTATTAATAATTGTTGTTAACATAAAACAGTGCAAGGTAAAAAAGTAACAGAGGCTGCGATACCTGCTACCAGGTCTATTTTCTGCCATCAGACAGCCCATTGAAAATATATATAGACATGTAGGGTAAAGACTACAGTGTTTTTTTTAACCATACTGACACTGACACCAATTAGAATCACCAATAGAGATGTTGCACAATCAGCTAAAACATTACTAGAATTGTTTTTAAAGGTTTATGAAACCCTTGAGTACGTTTTTTGAGATGTTAACAGATTTGTGTGTGTTAAGCATCAATTAAGACAAGATTAGCACCTGTTAGCTTAAATTGTGGGCAAAACTGGATAATTTTGAGCTTTTGTCAGCTAATTTCATCTTTCGAGTTTAAAATGATTTTCGGGCGAGATTAAAATCAGCGACGAAGAGCAAAACTACAAATACAAAGATGACGTGTCGGTTTCTCATTATTATTCATAGCGGAGTTGTCTTATCCTATGAGAAGAGCCGGCTTCTTAATTATTCATGACGGCACGAGCTTTCCGAAGGCAAGACAGACCTGCCAGTGCCAAGCTGTGAGACACAGACCCACGGCACACAGTATTTAGCTGTTCATGAAGGGTCATACGTGTTTGTTTCCATGATCCACGGGGTTTGTTGCATGTTGCATGTGATTTCCCGGCCGAGAATACAGCATTATATGAAGACACAAATGACACTTTTGGGTGAATTATACCTTAAAAATACAGTATGCGACTCTTTCAACATCATTTAGAGGTGTCCATGTTGTTGAGCAATGTAAGTGAACAATGAAAAGACTTATGCAGCCACCTTTGCTTCTCTCTTGTACTTAAAAATATGATTGGCAGAATTGCAGAAATGCTGGATTAAGATTGTCTAGGGGGTCGAATCGAGATCGCCATCTTTTTTCGATTAATTGTGCAACTCTCGGATGCATCTAAAAAAAACGTATTGGGATTTTTACAAGAAAAGCAATGGTGCGCTTTGTTTTAAACGTAACTTTATTCTTACATGAGTTATTTACAAGCCCCCCTCACATATACTAAGGTGCCACAAACAAGACATAAATATCAACAACCATTCCCATTTTATTAAGGTGTATCCATATAAAAGACCTACATTGTAATTTCTGAGTCGCACTCCTCTACAAAATGATCAAAATGCAATATGGATGTATTCATTATTTCAAAATAGAGCTAATAAAGATATTTGGTCAAATAATGCAATATATAAATTGCAGAAAATAAAAAAATATTGCAACAAAGGGTTTTTTTGCCAATAGTGTGCCTCCCAAAAGATCTGTGCAAAATTATTCGGAAAAATATCCGATCCATATAATATTAGATGTGCAATCCAAATGTCGACTTCAGGATTACGACTAAGAACCAAGATGTCCATCACAAAACAAGAATATGAAACATTATTGCTCTTATTAAAACGAATGTATTTAAATTTTTCATGTCTATCCCATAGTGAATACACAGCTTTGTTCTACTTAATATTATTTAAATCTGCAATTTTAATGTCATTTTAAAAATGGCTGAATAAAAACACTAATATCATCCTCCAGCATAATTATGCTATTAAACTTACTGAAATGTAAAAATGAAAAAATCATTGCTTTAAAATGGAAAACAGACATTGATGTACCAATTGGACTGTAGATCTCAGAAGTTTGCAACTGTATACCATTGGGAAAGATCACATATTCTTTGAGAGAAAAGGATGAAGTATTTAAAAAGATTTGGAATCCATTTTTGAATTATATTAAAACAGTACCACTTGATTTGATCTGACAAAATGTTTTTTCCACTGGTTTATACTGTATCTCCTCCCTTTTTAAATATTTATTTATTTTCATTTTACTTATTTATTTTATATACAGTGTAGGTTTTAATTTAGTTTGTTTTCTGCTTTGTTTTGGTGTTCTGTATTGTTAACTCTTGAAAAAGCTAAATAAAAATATATAAATCGAAAAAAAAACACACAAATATCACATTTGCAATATAAAAAGCCAGTGATGACTAAAAATAATGCAAAAAAGCAGCTTTTCGCTGTACAATTAAAAAGAAATGCAACTAAATGTTTTCTAAAAAATAAGTCACAACAAGCAGTGTATCAAGCACCCTAAATAGCTGAAAATATCAAATTTTGCACACTTACAATACCAATGCATGCCTTTTTTATTCTTAAAAATAAATAAATACTGATAAGTGGCATGCAATATTTTAATCGATGCATGAACCCTAAAGTTTTGCAAACCCAATACTGCTGCAACGTTCCTTTGACTCCCAAAATGACACGCACCCCACTACTAGACATGCCTATGAAACACTGAATGCTACAACACACATCTATGATGATGCAAAAAACATTGCACACCCTGAAAGAGAAGCAAGCACCTTATACTGTTAAAAAACTGCCTATTTATGTCAATTAATAATAAACTACTAGCCATTTTAGACATCACCATTAACACGCATGCACCCTAAATGCTGCTGCACACGCCTAGGGTGCCCTAAAACTGCAGCAGCATGTGCCTGTGACTCCCAAAATACTGCATGCACCTATTGTTAATCAGACATGATGCTGCAAACGCGGTCTCACGCGTCTGTAATGATGCACAAGAATAAAAACTGCTCCAATCACACTGAGCCAATGCCCTGAGAAAGGTTACAGCCCCGCGTGTGATGCTGTCTGCTGCAGCAGCATGCACATCATATATGACACCCCCCAAAAACACAGTTGCATGCGTCGATGGTGCACAGAAATGCAGCATTTGCCTCACACACTCTAAAATCGCGTTTGTAACACTCGATATTGTATGAATACGAGTAATAAAACCTATTTCATGCTCGACGTGATGGTAGGAGACATGAGCTTGACGTCTTTTGTGTTACTGAAGAAGTGTGTGTGTGATACTAACGTGTATTGGGAAGTATCACAATAATAACCCGTGCATTTTAAGCGCAGCACAGTCATATCGATGCAAATAATCGCACATTAATACACAGGAACGTCCACAGAATGACTGGAACGCTATGCCGCCTAGCTAGGCAGCTCGCTTAGGGGTTGAGACACAGCCCTGAGGCTCTGAAATCGAAACGGAAAACGCGTGCACATTGAAACACCAGCACGTGCTCCCGGTGGCCGCACCACAACAACAATAACAACAATAACAATCACAGCGATTTTGACGATTCGACGGTTGAGCATAATGAAGATAGGGGGAGGGTTTATAATTAACGTTACTCACACTCTCGGTAGCTGCAGGGGTGGCGCCCCCCGCCGCAGAAACACCCCGTCCACGAACACCCCGTTTTTGCCTAGGCAGCGCAGGTAGAAATCTCCTCCTCCGGGGCCCGAGCCGGTGTCTTCAGCGGCGGCGGTGAAGATCTCCAGGTGCCGGCGGGAGATGAAGCTCGAGTGGCCCATGCTAACATCCACCGAGCCCTGCGACGAGTTCCGACCCACCGTCACCGAGCGCTTCTTCATCACATACTCGAACTCGCGGCCCTCCAGACGGGCCATCGCTGCCATCTTTATCTTTTCGGGGGGCACACGCGGTTAGTTTAATATGAAGGGGGGAGAAAATAAAATCAAAAACGTTCAACGTGCCCGACCGGAGACTCCACCAGCAGCAGCATCAGCGGCGGCGACTCGACCCACCGCCGCGATTCACCAGAGAGAAAGGGAAGGGGGCATTAGCCAATCAAAACGCGCCAGTCGAGGAAGTTCTCTGATTGACGGGTGTGACAGCCAATTGGAGGCGCGCTAAAGAATGCGGTAATTCAACCGCAGCCAATGGAGTGATGGATATGGATGGTTTGACGGATTGAAGGTCGGTTGCGCTGTGATTCAACACGCATGTACGTGGAGAGTTGTCAACACTGGACTGGATGTTTGTTGTGGACGTGAAATGGGTTTACTATATACATATATTTCCCAAATGATGCTTAACAGAGCAAGGAATTTTTCACAGTAATTCCTATAATATTTTTTCTTCTTGATAAAGTCTTATTTGTTTTATTTCAGCTAGAATAAAAGCAGTTTTGATTTATTTAAAGCCATATTAAGGTAACATATTACTAGCCTCCTTAATATAATGCAAGCAATTCCAGCAATGGGGCCCCAACAATCCTAAAATGCCCCCTTTGTACTTTCATTCATTCATTCATTCATTCATTCATTCATTCATTCATTCATTCATTATTTTTTATTCATTTAGCTCTAAGTCAATTTCATTTTCTGTGTTTCATCCTGATGCAGTCTCTACATCTTCAATTATTTGTTTTCTTGACATGAATTCACAACTAAAAATAACAATAAATGTAGCATGATCGCCTCACAACAAGAAGGTTGCTGGTTCGAGTCCCGGCTGGGTCAGTTGGCGTATGGAGTTTGCATGTTCTCCCCGTGTTCAGGTGGGTTTCCTCCTGGTGCGCAAAGACATGCGCTATAGGTGAATTGAACAAGCTAAATTAGCCATGGTGTATGTGTGAATGTAAAAATGTATGGGTGTTTCCTGGTGTCGGGTTGCGGCTGGAAGAGCTTTCGCTGCTTAAAACAAATGCTGGATAAGTTGGTGGTTCATTCCGCTGTGGCAACACTGATTAATAAAGAGACTATGCTGCAAAGAAAATGAATGAATGAATAATAAATAATTTCGAAAAATAAATCTTTACCTGAACTCACTGCTGGACTGCTTCATGATTGGGATGGGGGACACATTTGATTTATCAGGCCCGTAGCCTGCCTAGTGAAAGGGCTGGTTCTTTTATTTTCACAAAAAATTGACTTTTTTGCAGTTATACGTCTCATTTTCTATTTACTTATGAGATTTAAATACATTTTAAGCTCTATTTTTAGTTGGAGTAACTTGTCGGATGGTCATCATAACCGCACTTTGATGTACCAAAGATATTTCCTAAAAATTTAGAATGAAGAAATGTAAAATAACATTTATTTTTGAAATACAAATTTACTGCATCATATATCATTGGAAAAAACACTTTTAAGTTAAAAACTGTAGCCAATGGGGTATATGCGCAAGTATGCGGAAAGACTTTAAATTTGTCAGTAACCTGGGTCAAGCCTGCCAAAGTCTTTCTAAGGGAAGTCATTTCAATTGTCGGTGATCTTTGAAACACCTCTCAGGCATTCTGTTCGAATGGGGAAACATCAAATTCTCCAAAACTACTTGCCAAGCTTACAATTACATTTCAAATTACGAATAGGCCCACACTGAATCTGTGCACACAGAATTTTCCGCAGATTTCCAGAGATTTTTAGCCCATCATTAATTCTGTTTATTTACTGGTGTAAATTTGTGTAAATCTATATTTATTTAGTTTTTAATTAATTACAGTAATATTTTGACTAATATGAAAATGTTCATCTGATTTATGTACAATTCAGTTTGTACAGTAATATTTTCTGTCTTCTAGTATATATTGTATGCTTTGTTTACCAAATGAAGTGAATCTAATTGGATTTGCATTTTAAACAATTAATAAATTATTTTTTATTTCACATATTAACGTTTTAGTTATGATACTCGCAAAATAATTACGCAGAAATTTACAGATTTTTACCAAAATTCTCAGCAGAAATAGCAAAAAACGTGCGCAGATTCTGTCTGGCCCTACTATAATAACCAATAAAATTAAACAACGACAGTCTATTTAGTTTCATTTCTAAATGTTCCTATCACACAAAATTTGCAGAAACTCACATCCAGTCCTGAGCCCCTCCCCCGGAGAATTGTCATTCTATAGTAAGCTGATTGGCTCCTGTACTAGAAGGTGGGTTATATTCACCACATAGCGATAGCTGATTGGCTCCTGTACTAGAAGGCAGGCTATATTCCCCACATAGCGATATCTGATTGGCTCCTGTACTAGAAGGCAGGCTATATTCGCCACATAGCGATATCTGATTGGCTCCTGTACTAGATGGCGGGCTATATAAGCCATATAGCGATAGCTGATTGGCTCCTGTACTAGAAGGCGGGCTATATTCGCCATATAGTGATAGCTGATTAGCTCTTGTACTAGAAGGCGGGCATTATTAGCCACATAGCGATAGCTGATTGGCTCCTGTAATAGAAGGCGGGCTGTATTCGCCATATAGCGATAGCTGATTGGCTCCTGTACTAAATAGCAGGCTTTATATGCCATATAGCGATAGCTGATTGGCTCCTGTACTAGAAGGCAGGCTTTATATGCCATATAGCGATAGCTGATTAGCTCCTGTATGAGCAGGCGGGCTATATTCCCAGCAGTTATACTACTACCATATAGTGACGCCAGCAGAGGGCGCTCAACCTGTGGTCTGTTTGGGTCATAATGCCCCAGTATAGTGACGGGGACTCTATACTGGTCAGTGAGCGCTGTCTTTCGGATGAGATGTTAAACCCAGGTCCAGACTCTCTGTGGTCGTTAAAAAACCCAGGAAGTCCTTCGAAAAAGAGTAGGTGTTTAACCCCCGGCATCCTGGCCAATTCTGCCCACTGGCCTCTGTCCATCATGGCCTCCTAAACCTCCCCATATAATAATTGGCATATCATCACTCTGTCTCCTCTCCACCAATCAGCTGGTGTGTGGTGTGTGGTTTGGCGCAAAATGGCTGCCGTCGCGTCATCCAGGTGGATGCTGCACACTGGTGGTGGATGAGGAGATCCCCCCCATTGTGTAAAGCGCTTTGAGTGCCCAGAAAAACACTATAGAAATGTAAGGAATTATAATTTATAATTATTATTATTTTCAACAAATAGCAATTGCTGATTGGCTCCTGTAGTAGAAGGCGGGGCTTTACTCACCATATTGACAGTTGCACTTTTCCCCATTCAAAACTACAGTCTACAGTCTTTGGTCAAGCGTTTCCGGTGAACTGTGTGCAGTTACAAAATCGGCCCGTTTAAGGTCTGATTTCTTTAAAAATCAACAATCTCCAGTGACTCCAGTGATATTCGATATAAATTGGGTCTCAGATTGTACAAGAAGCTCTGCATTTAATTACATTTTTCACCACCATGTCTTTAAAATATGAACTTTTATCTTACCCTAGTATGTTCAATGGAGCTTCTACGTGGACACGTGCGTGTAAACTCATTTTATGCTTGACTAAACTAAATGAATGCCAAATTTATTTAACTGATTATATTTTAATAACATTACAACATTAATGTTGTAAAAGGAAGCGTATAAATCTGAAAAAAGTCCAGAAGTTTATGAGTATGGGAAGAAACACTACCTCTGCATATACTCTATTGTAATTTATTAGGCAAATAACAAACTGGCCAGTAACAATGCTGGCAGCTAGCTCTCTGCGACTCTCACATGGTCACCCACTGAAGCTAAGCAGGGCTGCAACTGGTCAGTACCTGGATGTGAGACCACATTGGACAGCTAGGCTGCTGCTGGAAGTGGTGTTAGTGAGACTGGCAGGGGGTGCTCAATCTTCGGTCCTAATGCCCCAGTATAGTGAAGAGGACTCCGTACTGCTCAGTGAGAGCAGTCTTTCGGATGAGATTAAACTGAGGACATTAAACCCCAGGATGTCCCTTGAAAAGAGTAGGGCTTTAACCCCGGCATCCTGGCCAAATTTGCCAACTGGCCTCCGTCCATCATGGCCTCCTAACCATCCCAGTATCATAATTGTCTTCATCACTCTGTATCCGCTTCTCGGTCTGGCACAATATGGCTGCTGTCACGTCATGGCACACTGGTGGTGGATGAGGAGTTTCCCCCAATGTGTAAAGTGCATTGAGTGTCCAGAAATGAGCTATATATATATATATATATATATATATATATATATATATAGCTCATTTCTGAACACTCAATGCACTTTACACACACACACACACACATATATATATATATATATATATAT
>NC_141023.1:9045000-9097500 GCF_052040795.2 Danio rerio
TAAATAAAACAAACATAAAAATAAGAGTATAAATACTTAACTAAAATTCTTACTAATATAAATAAGCAGACCCTTTACATTAATCAAAAATATTGAAACTAGAGCACAGTTGGACAGTTTTAACGGCCTTTCGATTAGCACTATGCTGAATAGTGCAAAAGTAATTTTTCAGTTCCTTATAGAACACAGTAAAACAAGGTTTTTTTTGTTGGAAAATTTACACTTATGAATATGAAACTTAATTAGCAAAATAAATAGGTTAATAACAAAAGCTTCATTATTCAAATTATCATAATTAAAATATCCAAAAATTATATTTTCATAATGCAGATTAAAGTTAAAGAGTACCCTTTTCTTTATAAAAACAGAAGCATCATACCAGAGCTTTTTAACATAACCACAGTGCCAAAAAAGGTGGGGTACAGTTTCCAAATGCAAAGAACAAAAAGAGCAATTTATATCAATATCCTTTTTAAATTTACTTAGGAAATGTTTAACGGGATATACTTTATGAATTAGTTTAAAAGATATTTCTTTTATCTTATTTGTAACCAAAAATTTGTGAGGGAATGACCAAATACTTTCCCATTTAGAAATTCTTACAAAATTATTCCAATAGGTAATAGAGCAAGGTTTAGATACTACTTGATTTACAAATAGAGAGCGAATAGATTTGTTATTTTTTTAGACTGTGAGAAACAAATTTTACCACACACTGTATCAACTAGATTGATTATGAGCTTATGAATCCAAGTTACACCTCTAAATAAGGAAACAATATTAGAATTAATTGCAGAGAAAACAAGAGAAAATTCCTTGGGAGTTACAGGAAAGTTAAAATGTACAAGAAACTCGTCATATGTCATAAGATACCCTTGAGTGTTAAACAATTGACAAACTAAAACAATACCCTTTTCAAACCACCTCTCCGAAAAGATACTCTTGCATTTATACAAAATACATCTATTGTTCCAAATAAAATAACGTTGTGGTGAAAAAACACCAAAAAACAACGCCAACAAGGCTTGAACATGAAAAGCAGAGAGCTAGTGAAGATTATTATTATTGACCAGCAATGAAGAGTGTACAGTGTTTACATTTAACATGGTGCTTCTAATAATGCTGGATCAAACACACATCAACGTTGCAATTCTAAGAAATATACGTGCTTTTAACAAAAGAAATACATGTTATAACTTTTTGATGCTTTTTGTTGCCCTTTTTATTTACAAATATAATATATTGTAGATGGTTTTCTTCTGATATATCATTAATATTGTGATAGCAATTATTATCAGGGGCAAAATATGATAATATCGTATCGTACTGTAACTAAATATTGAATTACTTATTTAACTTATTTTGCTATATCTTATTCATTTTGTTGTAATTTCTTAGATTCACTGGTCTACAAGATTATTCTAATCAATGCTATTATTCCAATCAAGGTATTGATTTAATTCCAAAGAGAACTATCCAATTGTGGTCAAATCACAATATAAATCGCAGCAAAATATGTCGGAATGGCAGATTTTTCCAATATCGTGCAGCCCTACTTGTAGATAATGTAGTATAGAACAGGGCTGCCCAAATTTTTCAGCCTGCGACCCCTAAAATAACAATGACTCGCAACCCCCAAATTCCCTTGCTGAAAAATCCAGCCTAGGCTGGTTGGCTGGTTTTAGCTGGTCGACCAGGCTGGTTTTAGAGGGGTTTTGGCCTTTTTCAGGCTAGCTTCCAGGCATTTCCAGCCTGATCTTAGCTGGTCATGCTGGAAAATGACCAGCTAAATCCAGCAAAAACCAGCTTGACCAGCCTGGTTTAAGCTGGACATAGCTGGTTTTAGCTGGGCTCCCAGCCTGGCTAGGTTGGTTAAGCTAGTTTTAGCTAGTAATCTCCCAGCCTGACCAAAGACCAGGCTGGAAATGGCTGGAAACCAGTCTGGAAATGGCCAAAACCCCTCTAAAACCAGCCTGGTCCACCAGCTAAAACCAGCCAACCAGCCTAGGCTGGTTTAAGCTGTAATTTTTAGGAGGGTCATCTGAGGTTGTTATAAATATACCATCATTACTCATACATGGGGCCAGATGGAATCTGTGGACATTTTTTTTTCTATTTCTGTGGAGAATTTTGGTAAAAATCTGCTGAATTATTTTGGGAGTATCATAACTAAAACCTTAATAAGTTAAATAAAAAATAATATATTTTTAACTTTTATTTAATGTTTAAAATGCAAGTCCAATTAGATTCCCTTTTTTGGTAAACAAACCAAGTCTCTCACATAATCTCTACTAAAAGACAGAAAATATTACTGTAAAACTGCATTGCACATACGGTAAATCAGATGAACATTTTCATATTAGTCAATAATATCACTGTAAATAATTTAAAAACTGAATAAATATAGATTTACACACATAAAGTAAATAAACAGAATTAATGATGGGCTAAAAATCTGCGCAGATTTAAGTGCGCAGATTCCATCCCTGCTGAAAAATCCAGCTTAAACCAGCCTAGGCTGGTTGGCAGGTTTTAGCTGGTCGACCAGGCTGGTTTTAGAGGGGTTTTGGCCATTTCCAGGCTGGCTTCCAGCCATTTACAGCCTGGTCTTAGCTGGTCAGGCTGGAAAATGACCAGCTAAATCCAGCTAAAACCAGCTTGACCAGCCTGGTTTGAGCTGGACATAGCTGGTTTTAGCTGGGCTCCCAGCCTGGCTAGGTTGGTTAGGCTGGCTCCCAGCCTGACCAACTAAGACCAGGCTGGAAATGGCCAAAACCCCTCTAAAACCAGCCTGGTCGACCAGCTCAAACCAGCCTAGGCTGGTTTAAGCTGTTTATTTAGGAGGGTCATCTGAGGTTGTCATAAATTTACCAACATCGCTCATACAAGGGGCCAGATGGAATCTGTGGACATTTTTTTTTCTATTTCTGTGGAGAATTTTGGTAAAAATCTGCTGAATTATTTTGGGAGTATCATAACTAAAACCTTAATATGTGAAATAAAAAAGAATATCTTTTAAACTTTTATTTAATGTTTAAAATGCAAATTCAAAAGATCCATTTTATTTGGTAAACAAAGCAAGTCTCTCACATAATCTCTACTAAAAGACAGAAAATATTACTGTAAAACTGCATTGCACATACGGTAAATCAGATGAACATTTTCATAATAGTCAATAATATCACTGTAAATAATTTAAAAACTGAATAAATATAGATTTACACACATAAAGTAAATAAACAGAATTAATGATGGGCTAAAAATCTGCGCAGATTTAAGTGCGCAGATTCCATCCCTGCTGAAAAATCCAGCTTAAACCAGCCTAGGCTGGTTGGCTGGTTTTAGCTGGTCGACCAGGCTGGTTTTAGAGGGGTTTTGGCCATTTCCAGGCTGATTTACAGCCTGGTCTTAGCTGGTCAGGCTGGGAGATGACCAGCTAAAACCAGCTTGACTAGCTTAGCCAGGCTGGGAGCCCAGCCAAAACCAACTATGTCCAGTTTAAACCAGGCCGGTCAAGCTGGTTTTAGCTTGATTTAGCTGGTCATTTGGATTTTTGGACTTTTTTAAGCAGGGATGTGGGCTTACTCGTACAACAGACTTATAAACACGAGTATACAACACAAAAAAGTGCAACAATTTAACAGTCGTATCGTTTTTAAAGTCATTAATTAATTTGTTTAATTTAATAACCTCACCTAATGAGACTGGTGGACACAATGTTTCCAGCACAAACCCGACCCCCACTTTAGAAACCATAGAGCTGAAACGATGTATAATTTGGGTCTGAAGGTGTCATTTTATTATTTTAGATCTCTGAATATGAATGTTGTTATTTTTTTTACAGTCATTGGTTATGAGCTGTTAATGTAAATGCGCCGCTAGAGGGAGATGTTCAGCCGCTGTCATTTGTATTAGCAGAGAATGTGTGGTGATGACTGACTTACTAATAAAATGGCGGCGATTCAAGCCAATGTTTATCGTATATGAAGCTTATTAACTGCCATACATATCAAGACTAATATAAATTAGTGGTTAATTTTCTCAATCAGCAGACGGTTTTATCTGTAACATCTTTTTCAAATCCAGTTGTCGACTGCTGCTTATAGAAGTGCCATTTAAAACTGTTCTCACTTTACCAATTCACAGCCAAACAAATCCTCACAACACACTCTGTTATGCAAATCAGCAAAACTACACCATGTTTTCAGCCTGGCCTACTAAAGACTTGATCACACATGGCAGTCAATTTAAGATTAAATTAGCTTAATTCATCAATAAACAACATAAATTAATGTCAAATACCACCGTATTGATTGAGTCAGGGACAAAATACATGTTTGTTTTGAATAAATCCTGACTTCATCGCCAGCCTTTAAGGCAAAGTTGGTTTATATAAGACATAACTTTGTGAAAATATACTTTAACCTGCTTACTTGCCACAAAATAAGTAGCCCTAATGAAAAAAAAAAACAGCTTAAACCAGCTTAGGCTGGTTTTAGCTGGTTGACCAGGCTGGTTTTAGAGGGATTGGCCATTTCCATGCTGGTTTCCAGCCATTTCCAGCCTGGTCTTAGCTGGTCAGGCTGGGAGATGAGATGACCAGCTAAAACCAGCTTGTGTCCAGCCAAAACCAGCTATGTCCAGCTTAAACCGGGCTGGTCAAGCTGGTTTAAGCTGGATTCAGCTGGTCATTTTTCAGCCTGACCAGCTAAGACCAGGCTGGAAATGGCTGGAAACCAGCCTGGAAATGGCCAACCCCTCTAAAACCAGCCTGGTCGACCAGCTAAAACCAGCCAATCAGTCTAGGTTGGTTTAAGCTGGATTTTTCAGCACGGAAATTAGATGCAAAATTTTGTTCTGAGCCGTACTAGTTCATTAAATCTTTAATTAAAAACAAAACTGACAGAAAGGAAAACAGCTGATGGAGTTGGCTACGCTAACCTAACCATTATTTAGCCACAAGATGGCGCCAAACAGTCAAAAAGCGCAAAACAAAGCTGACAGAAACTAAACCATTTAAATGAAGCATTTAAAGAGCCCCTATTATACATTAAAAAGGGTCATATTTTGGTTTTGGGGGTCTCCAACAACAGGCTGATATACATGTAAGGTAAAAAAAAAAACACTTTCGTTGTCTTATAATATGCATTTATTTTTATAAACTCTTTTATAAAGGAATTAACAGTTTAAAACATGGTGCACTTTCAGATTTAAGCCTTAGCTGGATATTTCACTTCACTTAGAGCTGTTACACACAACACAGGAGGTCATTTTTAAAAACCCATAACAGGGCTCTTTAAATAAACCTATTGTTCATTCATATGGCACCAAACTGTCAAAAAACACGGCATGACAGGATAGCAGATACGAATGTGGATGTAAGCATTTACAGTTAAAATCAGAAATATTAGCCCCCCTGTTTATTTTTTCCCCCAAATTCTGTTAAACAGAGAGAGATTTCTTCAACACATTTCTAATCATAATAGTTTTAATAACCTATTTCTAATAACTGATTTATTTTATCTTTGCCATGATGACAGTAAATAATATTTGACTAGATGTTTTTCAAGACACTTCTATACAGCTTAAAGTGACATTTAAAGGCTTAACTAGGTTATTTAGGTTAACTAGGCAGGTTAGGGGAATTAAGCAAGTTTTTGCATAATGATACTTTGTTTTGACTATGAAGAAAGTATATAGCTTAAAGGGGCTAATAATTTTGACCTTAAAATGGTTCTTAAAAAAATTGAAAACTGCTTTTATTCTAGCCGAAATAAAACAAATAAGACTTTCTCCAGAAGAAATAAATGCTATCAGACATCCTGTGAAAATGTCCTTGCCCTGTTAAACATCATTTAATTCAAAGGGGGTGAATAATTCTGACTTCTACTGTAGATGTGCATTTACTGACGGACAAGGTGATTTGAAGTTTCCAGGTGAGTCTGTGTTATTTAGGGGATGTTATGTGGGAATAACATACCTTGGAATGTTGCGACCGACCAATCAGAGTCGAGTATTTCAGACAGCTGTGTAATAACACAAAATAAACACTTTGTAAAGTTATTGGACTGCAATGCTACACAAATGCTTATAACAAGACAGATTTTTTGTTAGTTGCAAATGTAAAACATAGCTTTACGTGATTAGTAAATGATTAGTGACAAGAGTTAAGGAAACAGATTGTGTTTCATTGATCATGAAGTGTGATATTATTAGAGCTGCAACTAACGATCATTTTAATAATCGATTAATCTGTCAATACTTTCTTTGATTAACAGGATAAAAAAAACAAACAAGAAAAGCCTTCATTTCCAACCCTTTATTCAAAAAAGCTTATCCCTGAGCTGGTATAATAATAATAACAACAATGAAATAAAATAAAATAAAAAAACTAAGTAGTTTTGTTCGGTTTTCAATTCAAATATCTAAAAAAAAAGATTATACCAGACACATGAAGTAGCATAAAAAAATTATGGCTTGTTTTCTGAAAAGAAAAAAAAACAAAAAACAAAAAAGTGATTATTTGCTTAAATTAAGCAAAATTATTTGCCTCTTAATAAAATAAAATCTCAAACAGAGGAATCACTTAATTTTCTCATGCAATTTTCCTTGTATAGTCTTGATTTAAGATTTTTGACAAATTTGGCCTGGAAACAAGACAAAAAATAAATAAATAAAAAATTTCTTTAAAATTGCTTTAATAACTAAATAAAGAAAGAAAGAAAGAAAGAAAGAAAGAAAAGCTTTTTTTGCAGTGTAGCTATACATGACAACAGATGGATAAATGAATGATCAAAAAAGGCGAATGAATAAAAGCTTTAGTCTCGCAAAGTAACTCTACCACCGCTGCTTTACTTCTGTTATGAATCCTTTTGCTAATGAGTTTAAAATATTCTGGAACCAGCAGTCATTTGTAAGGCGATCGTTCACCCTTAATGTTTTCGTGGTGACGCGTCATGTTTTTCCCGCGCCACAAATTTTACACACAGAGTGCAAATTACAAACAATAATACTACTAATGATGTCAATAACCTTTTACATCTTATAAATATTTATAAGGATGCACTCATAAATATTTTAGGGATGCACCGATTTGGATTTTTTCAAATCTATTTTTTGACCCAATACCAATAGGGGAATTACCAACCTACGTCACACATGATGTCAAACAGGTTCAACCGTGCATACCGGTTGCAAAAAAAGACCAGTTGCAATAGCCAACATGTCATGAGGAATTAAAATGCTCGACTCTGCAGTTCTCATGTGATATCGGGTAAGTTCACGCTATGCTAAATCATACTCATTACTCTTTTCTGATTGCAGCAATGATTTCAGCAAAAACAGTCACATATGGTGAATTAAACTGCGGACACTGAATGCTACAAATGAAATGTAAAAATGTAAGTTCACATACCCTGCCATACTGGTGCAGTTCGCTCTCAGAATTTTGCTTGTTGATGATGACCCAGGCCTTGTACAGCTCCGTCTTCTTTTCTTTGTCTTTGGCTAGGCAGAACCTCGGTTTTTAGCACTACATAGTGTTGAATCTGGTCATCATGAAACATTATTTCTTGCACATGAACACACAGAACAAAACTGTAGGCATCCAAACACTTACAGGCCTTTAACTTTTCTCTTGTAAAATCACTTGGAGTTTCAATGAGATAGTTGTGTATTTCGGCTGGATGCTTGGTCATTTCTTCTCATCCAATATCCATTGGGAGGGTGCTATCGCAACTGGACCTGTCAGACAAACAGGGGCGCCCCCAAGGGGTGGCCAGGGGTGGCCACGGCCACCCCTCGGTAAACTCTGGCCACCCCTGTGGCCACCCCTTTGGCCACCCCAATATAATTTTGCTGTTGACATTATTGATTTAAATGAACTTATAAATTCCCAAGATTTAAATAAATAAATAAAATGCAGTCACCAAATTATTGTTGGTGTTACTGACGTAGCTCTCCCCCTCTGGTTCAATGCTGGTGAAAGCAAACTGACGCATGCGCAAAGAAAACCATTCCCGCGCGCTTCACGCACTCCTGTGTGAATCCCGGTTGGTTGTTTGCATGCCAGCCGACAAAATAGGCACCGCTCATGCGCCGTGAAACCGGAGTAACAGCCTTTTGTGCAGAGGTGTCGGCACGCAGCGAGTTTTGAAAGTCGACTAAAGTTTATACAAAATGATGATGATGATGATGATGATGATGATGATGATGATGTTACTTTCACTAAGCATGCCTTTAAAACAGAAAGGAGGGATAATGAGTCAGGGAGGTAAGACTTCATAACATGATTTCTCAGCCATGATCTGGTCTAAGACCACAGATATTCTATAATACATTTTTTGTATTCTTTAGAATTGTCATGATTAATTTTCATGCAAAAGGTTTCTTAAGTGATGTTGGCATATCACTCCAGTTGTTGTTTTCCAGTAATATTTAGGATTGATTTCTGTTATTTATTTAGAATAATAATTGTATATTAATATTAATTGTATTTATTTAGAATAAATATAAATAAATTGTTATATTTATTGAATAACAAATCTAAGAATTCAAGAGAGGTGGGGGTGTAAAGGGTGGTTCGGCCAGGGTTTCATTTAAACTAGAACCACCACTACCCTCCCTGATCGTCGTTGACAGCACACACACACCTTCAATAGACAGCAATGGCTATTTAATATTTACCTTAAGCTACAGTATATCAATAGAAGAAGCTGCATTAAATGGCTCAAAAAGCAATATGGATAAATAATATTAGGTATAGTGAGTGTGTATATAGTAATGCCTTTTGTTCAGCTTGTTCATTTGTTTGGGTAATTAATAAACTCATTATTCTTTCATTCATTTTCTTTTCGGCTTGGTCCCTTTATTTATCCAGGGTCACCACAGCAGAATGAACCGCCAACTTATCTAGCACATTTTTACACAGTGGATGCCCTTCCAGCTGCAACCCATCACTGGGAATAATAAACACATTGATCTTAATTAATTTTAGACATGGCATATACCGTATGATGTACAATAAAAGCACGTAAAAAAAGAAGTTATTTATACAGTATATGAAAAGTGTTTTTAAACTAAACATAGATTTTTTTTTGGTTTGACCTTGTACTTGCTGAATTAATTTAAGGAATAAATAGCAATATTTCAAGAAGAATTAATTAAATGAATAAAAACTACATTAGTTCATTTACCAGAAACAAAAATATAACATTACACTGAATTCATTATTTTTTTGTGTGCCACCCCAAGATTTGGTGCGGCCTCTTCTGGCCATCCCTAAGAAAATTTTCTGGGGGCGCCACTGCAGACAAATGCCTCTCACTTTAACGTTAGTTTTGCTAAATAACTGTGCTTATCACTGGGTGACGAGCTGTTATAATTCGCTGAAAGCATTATGTAAATAATATATATATAGATTATGTAATCAATATAACTTATCTCTAATACAACAACAAACTCTGTACCGCATTCGATGTCATTCCCTTGCTGTAAATGCTAGCGCTCCTGTTTTTTTTTTCTGCAACCTTGATGCGCGCACATCCTGAATGTTTACGAACCGGTAATTCACCTATAACTAGATAGATTTAAAAGCTGACAGCTGATATATGCAGGTGAATATAAATATTGCATCAATTAATCAAATGAATAAATAAATAAAAATGCATAAATAAAGCAAACAAGTCAACAAAAACTTTAACCAAAATCAACATACCAGCAAAATAATATTAATAATAAAAAGCAGGTGAAGTGGTTATCGGCTTCAAGATATCAGCCTAATTTTGTTATCGGACCAATAATGATAACACCAAAAATAGCATTCATCAGCTGATTATTGATATCGCAGTCGATATATCGTGCATCCCCAAAACATTTTGTCTTTAAAATGCTTGTGTATTTAGGAGTAGTTTTCTATTCAATTTTTAACACTAGCATAAACAAAAAAAAAATAAACAATAGCCAAGACAGGGCTGATCTAACCTCTGTAGCATTTAGAAAAATATTATTATTATTGTTGTTATTATTATTATTATTGTAGTTATTAATCATTCATAAATTTTCCTAAGGCTTAGTCCTTAACTTATCAGGGGTCACCACAGAGGAATATAGCGCCAACTTCCAGCCGCAACCCAGCACTCGGAAATGTTGTTAATTATTATTATTATTATTATTATTAACAACAACAACATTTTATAAAATATCAGATGGATATTTCAGTCATTGCTTCAAACTTCCAAACAGCCTGGATAAAATAGTGTAGCACTATTATATGGCAGCCTATATATGTATTTATATGTTTATATTGTATGTATATTTACATGTACATGTTTTTGTTTAGGTTTTCCTCTATTCATTAGTGTCTTTTTGTTTCTTTGTTTCCTTCTGGTACATATTTTCCCCAATTTGCTTAATAATAATAATAATAATAATAATAATAATAATAATAATAATAATAATAATAAAATAATACAATAATAAAAATAAATAATAATAATAATAATATTAACAATAGCAATAAAAAATAATAATAATAATACAAATAGATAATAATAACAAAAATAATAATAAAAAATAATAATAATATTAAATAATAAAAATACAAATAGATAATAATAATAATAATAATAATGAATAATAACAACAACAACAACAACAACAACAGCTATAAAAAATAAAATTATAAAATTATAAAAATACATTAGATAATAATAATAATAATAATAATAAAATAATAACATAAATAATAATAATAACAATAAAATAATAATAATAAAAATAAAATTAGATAACAATAATAATCATAATCCAAATAGAAAATAATATTAATAATAATAACAATCCAAATAGATAATAATAATAACAACAACAACATTAAAAAATAATAATAATAAAAATACAATTAGATAATAATAATCCAAATAGATAATAATAATAATAATCCAAATATATAATAATAATAATAATAATAATAATAATAAAATCCAAATAGATAATAATAATAATAATAATAAATATTATTAATAATAAAATAATAATAATAATAATTATTATTATTGTCATCCAACCTGGAATGGCTTAAGCTGTCGGCTCATCTAAAAAATAACTGCACGCCTCATCGACCAATCAGAAGCAAGCATTCAACAGCACACATGCAGTATGAATGCATATACAAAGCCACAAAACAGCCATTAAGATGTCATGAGGTCTTCAGAGCAACACAATATTGAACAAGCATTCCTTAATAGATGATCCCATCACATTCGCTCACTCATTAATTATGCCGATCATTCGAAACGCAATCCTTATGTAATGAAAGATGGTTTCTCATTTCATCCCATTATCATTAGCCTCACTGTTTCTTTATGGCTTCACTCTCTCAAACACAAACACACACACACACACACACACACAGACAGACAGACGGCTCATTGTGGTGTTTTCTCGGTCCACCAGGATGCACATTGTCATGGGTTATTAAAATAAAGAGTGTGGCGATCGATATCCAGCACTCCAGAAAGCCTTGCCCACAATTACGCTGAGAAGCTCTTAGAGAAAGCGCTCGGGAAAGCCGTGTAATAACTCTACAGGGAGACTGCGGCCATCAACAGCATTATACCATATGAAGAACGCTTCACTAGTACACTGTAAAAATTAGATCCGTAAAATTTACGTAAAAAAAATGGCAGCTGTGGTTGCCAGTATTTCAGTAAAAAATACGGTAAAAACCGTGAAAGCAATTTCTCATTTTTACAGTAAACTACCATATTTTAATAATCTATAGAGGTAATATGCCTGTATTTTGAATTACCAACATCTACACATCTTTTGTTACACAGATAGACACGATAACACAGCAATATGCAGGTGGTGATGGGAAAATTACATAATGAACCAATGCTCATCATCAGGCCAGGCCCTAACCGACTTAGCACCCTAGGCAAGATTTCAGGTGGCGCCCCGTCACATCGCAGTAAATTCCACTGCTAGTGTATATAGTGTAGCGAGTATACCGATGCAACGACACCCTGGTCTAGGATTCACCCCATAGATATATACATTAGATGTCGCCTGGCCTATTGTTGTATATTGGACGGAATGTGTCAATAGCGCCGCCATCTTGCTACAGGGTAGCACTCCTTTGAATTGAATGCGGGACCAAGGTACAGTGGAGGACTGTGGCCATGCAAAGCCAGAGATATACACATATACGCATATATCTATGATCGGGAGTTTTCCTGGATGTTAGTATGTAATTTTTTTTTCTAATTACGAAAATTATAATTTTACATCACTTTTCTACATTGATGGATCAGTGACCGCACAACATTCCTGACAAAAAGCTTGTGTTTGTGTGTACAGAAATGTACTATTCACCCTCCCTGTTAAATTTAATCTAATCATGTCCTGAAACACAGCTCCTCTCCTGCTTTCACTTCTCATACTGACGGAGGGAGCGATTTGTTTGTGAATGAATCCACTGAACGACTCTTTCACTAACGTTAGCCGACAATAATACAAGTTTCTGGCAGCGCAGCATCTCGTTGTCATACTTCTTTTGCATTGTTTGCTGATTTTATTCAACAAAACTAGCATAAGCCGAGTGTTTAGTGCGAGTTGGAGCAGCTTTGCCGTATGGTGAATGCAGTAAGTGACTGTTATCATCAATGTTACCTGATTAGCACAAAAGTTCAGAACATACAAATACAGAAAAAAACTTAATATTACCTATGAAATGTTCTGCCTTTGTACTTTGTTTTCTTTATTTGCTCGTTACTACACCCGTAGACAGCGCTAAAGTCCCGCATCGTCACGTAATAACCTTGTCTTGACTAGTGCGGTTGAATGACATTTGTCCTGGGAGCACTGTACCAATGTGGCGGCGCTATTGACGCATGCTCAGGGTCCCTATGCGATATCTAGTGTTTATATCTATGGATTCACCCCAGCTGGCACCTCATCAGCACCGGATCGGTCACAGCTGGAGCTCATAAAAGCCAGCCCCACACACGAGGAAGAGGAGCTTCATTCTTACATGACTCCCTGCGCCAACACATGTGTCTCTCTGTCTCTCTCCCATAGCGGACTCCAGCTCATGATCGATCCAGAGCCCAAACTCTCAGTCTACTTCGCCTTCTCACCAGAGCACCTACCCCAAGAAGAGCACAGTGTTCACCTTGTTTCACAACATTCACTTTGTAAATAAATCACCCTCCGGGGACCTGCTTGTATCACAACGCTACTGTGTGTGTGTTTTCCCTCTGCCTCGCTACAATAGTCATAAGAAACTAAACAGCTTTTTTGTCGACTACTACAAGCTGGGAAAACGTCAGATACATACGTCAATGCAGTTAGCGTTATTGCTGAATAGATCTAACATTTACAGATATGCTTGAGGAAGGAATGATGTGGGTAGTTGCATTACTATTACTATTTTCCATTACATCCATGCCCTTCCATAACATTAGCTGACGTTAAAACTAACAGATAGCACTATAGCTTTTTATTGATTATCTATCTGTCAACGTTGGGATGTAAAAAAACATGGGACAACAAATAGCTTCAAATGATGGAATACATAGCAAACATTAGAAAATATTGACAATAAAATAAAATGTTTATCCTATTAAAATCAATGAGCTATACGGAAATTAAATAAAGCTATAAAATCTATTTCACTTTTAATTGTATTTGCATACTGATTAAAGTTACTCTGGTTATTTAGTGAAGAGCAGCAAATAAATCTCTCATTGTGTTTTGTTTGATAACAGAGGTGTTCATGTAAGAATTCACAGATCTATAATGAAGCATTCGACTTCTTTAGGAACTGTTTGTCCTCATTTAAGGGTAAATTAGTTGTGTTTAAAATAAAGCACGCAGGACGGACATTTTTACATATTTTTAAGTGTATTTGTCTGTTTAAACACACACCCGAATCAACCAAAGTATCGGTAACTTAGTGCGGTTGAATTGGTTTTGTTTTCGATATTCCTGAGACATTCAGTGATAGACGGCAATAACTCAAAACCCCTTACCATAAAAAGATCTGTAGTTTGTTTCCTACACAAAGACCAATTTGGTTATGTTTCACAGCTGTCTTTTTCCTTTTTTTTTTCACTCGACATTACGACCACTGCTCCGTTGAAGCCCTCACAATGTGCGTTTAGCCGGGAGAGCTCACACTGAGCAAAAAAAAAAAAAAAAAAGAAGCACTTTTTTTGACGGTCCCTTGCTGAGAGCTCCGACGGTTAGCCGTCTGACAAACAAGTGCCCTTCTGAATCAAATCAGCAGGATGCCCTTCTGGATCTTTCACTTACTTTGAAGATACTACTGACTACGTTTACATGGACATCTGTAATAGTTAATTGCCTTAATCTGAATAAGACAATAGCTGCGTCCCAAATCGCATACTTATGCACTATTCTACGCCATTTTGTAGTATAAATAGTGTAAGTAGTGCGTTCACACTGAAAACTCTAAAAATAGTAAGTGCACTTTAATTACCCGGATGTATCACATGAAGTGAAGTGTGGAATGATGGACACTTCCCGCACTCAACAACTGTACGTTTGCTTACGTATTGGAAGGGGCGGAGCTATCGCATTATTGTATTACTATTTATTTTGGATGGTGAAAGCAAAATTCTTCTACGAGAGTGATTATAGCACCTCCCAAGGTTGAATGCGGTTCTACTCACGGCAGGTATTATTTGATGATTTAGTAATTTATTTCACTGATTTGGCAACCGTCAAGCGTCATCTGGGAAATAGTTTGAATTTCCGCTTAGTAAAAAAAACATTAGTGTGCCATTTGAGGACGACACTACATACTATCCTGTTGAGTGTGTAAGTGCATAAGTACATAGTGCATGAGTGCATAGTGTATAGTGTGCCATTTGGGACGAAGCTAATAATATAATTACGTGTGAAGTGCCTTTTAAATGTTGCGTGTTGCGCCACCAGGCTATTCACGTTTTTTGAAGTGTGTCGTGTAATTTTGGGTGTTTCATCTTTAATTACTCAACTATTTAGGCAGTTTAACTTTCACTCATGAACATTTCATTAAAATCACTTTTACACAATTAAAAACTGCTTTTATCCTAGTTGAAAAAACAAACAAACAAGACTTTCTCCTGAAAAAAAAATACTATCAGACATACTGTGAAAATTGCCTTGCTCTATTAAACATCATTTGGGAAATATTTTAAAAGAAAATGAAAAATGGGGTTAAAAATTCTCACTTCAACTGTATATAAATATAAATATTTTTTCATATATATTTCTGTACCTTATTTTAAAATGTGAACAAAAGTCACTTTTTCTACAAAACAGTTCATATTCAAAAGTTGTAGGAGGACAAATTTAGGTCGATAATGCAATTTAAAAGCATAAATAAATAAATAAAATGACGAATCTCGAAATGCAAAAAAAAAAAACAAAAAAAACAAAACATAAATGTTTCCAGATTTTTTTTCAAGTATAAATCCAGTTGATATGTGTTATTCAAGCTAAGATTTTGTGTCAGTACGCAAAATCTATAAAGAAAAGTAAAAAAGTGAAAAAAAGAAAAGAAAAAAGCCCCCTTCCCAAACGTAAACAAAAGCAAAAACACAAACTGTTGAATGCAATGCAGTTATAATAGTCTATTGTTTTTGTTCATGCCGACATGCCTATATTTAAATATTCAATAAAAATAAATCAAATAAAAATATATATATTATTGTAAGCAAAACCCAAAGTTTATTTTCACTTTAAGTAATGTAATGCAGTTAGTCTAGGTTGCATGGTTTTGTTCATGTTGTCATATCTATTCTTTTTTTTTTTTTTTAATAACAGAGCATATGCTATACCTAAATATTTAGCTACAGCATTCATTTCCTCGTCTGTCATTTCATTCATTTCCTGACACATTTTTTGAGGGCCTAGAATAAAAACAACCATACAACACTGCACTTCTTAGTTACTGACCTAAAAATGGTCATCTGTGCATGATTTTGAACACAGAGAGAGGGAAGCTCATTTATGCAAAGCTAACAATGACATCCTGAGTCATTCACACAGGGTGGATCTCAGTGCTGACGTTGCTGCAGGCTTTTCCAGTTCATCCGGTTTGAAGAAAAGCCGTCTGACCAAAACACAACACAATAAGAGGCACACCAGACTCTGCTTGTCAATAACTGAACGTAAACTTCATTTTATAAATTAAACATGCATGACAAACTCTCCACAGTGTGATTTACGTACAATTCACATTCATCATCAATGCCTACTGTTCTCTTTAGCTATATTGGCAACAATAGTGACAGTAAATCTGTAAATGGAGGCAAACAAATGGCAAAATGGCAAGACGTCACTGTTAAATCAATAATTAGCTTTCAGATATAGTGCAGTCTGTGGTCTGAGGCTCATCTTCAAATGTTTTGTCATAAAGTGCATGAGAGGATCTTCCGAAAATAAGAGTCAGGAACTCCACAAGTGATATTCTGAAGTTAGTCTTTCCTTTATAGGCTAACGCATTGGCTGCTTGGATAAAAATATGAACATATTCAAAATCCGTTTCAAGTTTGTGCCGATATTAGGGGTCAATTTTTTTGCCATTGAATTTCAGTGATGGGATTTATCTTCCAATACACCATTTTGTGCCCACATCTAGACATCCTGGAAGCATCTACAAATGAAAAGTCCCAACATTCAAGGTACTGTGTGTATATTGGAGATCCAACAGTTAACCAACCAACCCGTCATCCTTCCTGAGAGTCGTTGAGTCGTTTCTAAGTTCATTTAAGTGAATAAATAACCAAAAACTTCCTGAGTGACTTGAAGTGGCTTTAGAAAATGTAAATAAGACTTTTAATAACCAGCATTTCTCTTTGAAAGCAAGCAAAATCAAGTAATTTCTTCTCCATACCCGTCCTCTAGTGCATTTTCATGCTGCTTATTTGGATAAGAGCTACTGATATGGCACTGTGGGGTTCCATAGATTCCAAAAAAAAATCCAAACACCATTTTTCCATCCTAGATGCATCTACAAATTTGAAGTGCAAACATTTAAGACATTGCATGTACATTGGAGATCCAATGGTTGAATTCAATTAACCGAGCAACCATCTTCCTGGGAGTTGTCAAGTGATTTCTAAAGGTCATTTCCTTGAATACATTTTTTAAAACTTCCTTGCTGACTTGAAGTGGCTTCAGAAAATGTATCATAACCAGCATTTGTCTTTAAAACGAAGCGGCACAAAATTATTTAATTTTATTTTATCTTTATACTCCTCCTCCAGTCCACATTCATGCCACTCATTTGGGCAAGAGGTCCCAAAATGACACTGTCAGGTTCCTCAGATACCAAAAATTCAACACACCATTTTTTAGTCCAAATCCAGACATCCTTGAAGCAACTACAGATGAAAATCCAAGCATTCAAGACATTGTGTACATTGGAGATTCAATTGACTACCAACATGTCATCCATTTTAGGCGTCTTTGGGTGATTTTTAAAGTTCATTTAAAAACTTTTTAAAGCCAAGCGGTGTGAAATCAATTAATCTGACATCTCCATACTCGTCCCCCAGTCCATATTCACCCTGCTCATTTGGGCAAGAGCTCCTGACATGACATTGTGAGGTTCACCAGATATCGAAAAGTCCAACACACACACATTTTTTTATTTTTTTTGTTCAAGTCTTGACATCCTGGAAGCATCTACACATCAAAAGTCCCAACATTTAAGACATCGGGGTATATTGCAGATTCAATGGTTGACTCCAATCAACACGTCTTCATTTCTTGGTGTCGTTTAGTAAGTTCTGAAGTTCATTTATTTGAAAACATTTTAAAAACCTCCTTGCTAACTTGAAGTTGCTTCAGAAAATGTAAATAAGGCTTTTCATAACCAGCATTTGTCTTTAAAATCAAGCAATGTAAAAAAAAAAATCAATTAATCTGACATTTCATACTCGTCCTTCCGTCCATATTCATCCAACTTATTTAGGTAAGAGCTTCAGATATGATGTTGTGAGGTTCCCCACATACCAAAAGTCCAACACACCTCCGAATCCAGACATCCTGGAATCATCTACAAATGAAAAGTCCCAACATTCAAGACATTGGAGAATACTGAAGATCCAATTGTTGACTCCAACCAACACATCATCCTTCCTGGGGAGTCGTCGAGTGATATCTAAAGTTCATTTATTTGAACAAATCAAAACAACTTCCTTGTTGACTTGAAGTTGCTTCAGAAAATGTAAATCAGACTCTTCATAACCAGATCAGTCTTTAAACCAAGTGTTGTGAAATCAATTAATTTGACATCCCCATACTTGTCCCCCAGTCCACAGTCATCCCGCTCATTTTGGCAAGAGCTCCGGAGTTTTCCGTGAGGTTCCCCAGATAACAAATGTCCAACACACCATTTTTGTAAAAATTCCAACATCCTGGTGACATCTGCAAATGAAAAGTCCCAACATCCAAGATATTGTGCGTATATTGGAGATCCAACAGATCAACCAACCAACACGTCATGCTTTTTTGAGAGTCAAGTGATTCCTAAAGTTCATTTACTTAAATAAATACAAAATCAAAACTTCCCTGGTGACTTAAAGTGGCTTTAGAAAATGAGAATACGACTTTTTAAACCAGCATATGTCTTTTAAAGCCAAGCCAGAGAAAATCAATTCATCTCCACACCCTTCATCCAGTCCATATTAATTCTGCTCATTTGGGCAAGAGCTCCCGATATGGCACCGTGAGGTTCCCCAGATACCAAAAAATCCAAAACACCAAACTGAGGAAGACGATGATCGGCCCAGACAGGATTAAGAAGTCCCAAAAGCTGAGCGGTGCAAAAATGCCAACGAAGAAGAGGACCAGTCCGACTATATCAAACACAAGAGCCAGGAGGAAGAAAACAAAGCAGCGTCCAACTTTTTCTTTGCAGTCCATCTTGAAGAAGCTCAGATGAAGGAGAGCCGATGGACATACGACTGAACGACAGAACAGATTCTGTGCATATGACTTTTATGAAGCAGCTCAGCTGCATTCTTACGTGGGGAATTTCTTTAACAGGGCAGGTAAGGAATGCAGCCACTGAAACAAGTTCATCTGCCTGGAAAACGCCTACTGAAGACTCTATTTTTACGCATATTGTCATTATTATTCTACAGATTGTTTGCATCAGCATGATGGCGGAGCCATAGGAAAACAACTGACACAGAGAGCATTCAGATATGGCTATAGAAAAAAAGTACAGCCTTTGTTTAAGCACCAGCTTATCTGCCGCACGTTTCACTGAGCTGTTTGAGTTATGTAATGCTCCATTAGCTTGTATTAGTCACAGAAAGAAGCATTCATAATTTCTGTAAATAATTCACATAGTAAGTCACATAATTTCTGTAAATTGTGACTCTTAAGAGTGTTTACGCAACAGCACTGTTGAGAAATTCTTGCTACCTCTAATCTTATAGCTCAATCAGAAGAACTTTTCAAGTAAATCTCAACTTACACCAGTCAAACTGACTACAAATATTAGTTAAACATTGTATAATAGCTATACAATGTTTAACTACATAGAAAACACAAAGTCAGACATTGCATAACTCCAAAAAAAAACAAAAAACAAGTTGAAACCTGTTAACTTGTTTAAGATTAGTTGAAGTCACATAAAACATTTGCTGTCATGAGTTTTGGCATGGAAATGGCTGAACAATGGAAATGTTTGCTTAGCATTTTTGAATGGATTTGAATGAGCATGCCAGCACAGCCCAAAATAAAAGGAGTAAAAAGGCTGTATTCTTCATGCCAGAAGATTGAGGTGTCATCTGGTAAAGAAACACTATGCCCCTGTTAACATATTTGTTGTTTTTGTGATCAAGTACTCACTCGTGATTAAAGACCGAACACATAATAAGCATGCACACAGGTCACTAGCTAGGTTTCTACTCACCTATTTGTATTGTGAATAGCGTTAAAAATGCTTAATTTAAATACCAGGATGAGCATGAATAAAAGAAAAAGCCCATAAATAACATGCAAACAACTGAGTAGATTAAAAATCAATGCCTTAACTATTTCAGCATTATTTGTATCATATTATAACCTCCAGAAGATCATCTGTGCTCCTCGTCCTACACCTTCAAATGCCACCAAAAGTTTACTGCGTGTCTGCATTGAATTCTGAGGTGCAAGTCATTTATTAAATGAAGAAAAGATTGACGCAGCTTCTCCTACCTCAGTAAATACCGTTTTAACTGTTGCTATTTGGTGCCAGTTAATCAGAAAGTGACCATTTTGTTCTCTTTGACTCATTAGATGGAAACGCTGCTTTAGTCGCATGTCTTTTATGCGATAATTCAGTTTTGTGTAAACATTTAATTCACATCTTTGGATGGAAACACTGCTTTATTTGCAAATGTTTTATGTAATAGTATTGTTCAGAAGTCTAATATGCATCTTTGAGTGGAACCATCGCTACCGTTTTCATGAAGTCCAGCATAATCTAACAACAATTCGTAACTTTGAGTTAGTGACTAATTTATACGAATTTGTACAATCTCATGCATATGTCTTAGGATGGTTTGCTCATCCACCAATGAGGGTAGGGTTGGGGGTGCGGTTTGTGAGCACGCCTACTTTTAAAAATCATAAGTTATCATTCATTCATTCATTTTCCTCCGGCTTAGTCCTTTTATTCCGCCACAGCGGAATAAACCATCAACTATTCCAGCATATGTTTTATACAGCGGATGCCCTTTAGCGGATGCTGGACCTTTTTAGTACCCCTTACTAAAAAAGTTCCAGAATATGTCCCATAAGAGCTCCTTTATCCTATTTTGACTGCTTTGCCATCATACACTGTGAAAATAACCCGTCGAAAAAGACTTTAAGACCAAGTGGAACCCACTGTTGGCTGCCGCTTCAGTGCAACATCAGCTATTCAGCTTTGGCCAATGCCAACCAATATTTTCATTTTACAATCAGATGTAAGTGAAGTCTTCTCACGTTGTGTTGTTTTTAAACAGAGAAAACATTTTACAAGTAATTCATTCTAAATCTTGGACCTTACTTAAAACAAAAAGTGAGCAATAGAGGACGAAATGTGAACCATTTTGAAATTAATTTGAGTAACAATTTGGCTATTTTTGTTATCTGTGAATTTTCAAATGTAAAGCTCCACATTATTATTATTACTACTGCTATTTTTATGTTTTATTTATTTATTTACAATGGTCAAACTGATGAAAGTCGAATGTGCTGGCCAGTTTGTCACTTGCCTAATAAATGACTACAGCTTTTAATTAAAAACTTTAACAGATTCCTGTTTTTTTCTATATGATATATTATGCAATAAATATGTATTTTAGAAATAAGTATTCTTTCAAATTTCTTTATTATGAATCTTTAGGAATTTTTTTTAGCATATTTATATCAAAAAGTGTGGTCATGATGACTATCCGACAAGGTAATTCTGATAAAGATAGTGCTTAAAATGTCACTTAAATAGGCGAATAACTGCAAAAAGGTGCACTTTTTGAGAACAAAGAACCATTCCTTTTACCAGGCCGGCTACGGGCCTGTATTATATGCAGCATTCTTCATTTATTCTCTTAGGCAGGGTTTTTCAAAGTCTAAAACAGTGGGCCTCCCTTTTGACACAACTTATCCATTGGCGCCCCCCTCCTCCCAAACGCGCACGCACGCACGCACGCACGCACGCACGCACGCACGCACACACATATATATAAATAAATATATATATATATATATATATATATATATATATATATATATATATATATATATATATATATATATATATATACAGTATATATATATATATAGTATATATAAAGACAGACAGATGTCAGACTGTTAACTCACTTTTATCATCATTTGCATGAAAGTGCAATTATTTACAGAGTAATAAGTATTTTAATATAACGTTTTTAAAACTAGGATGATGGTTCAATATGAATAGAACAGATCCAAGAACTGTCCATCCCAGTCAAAACAGTCAAAGTTTAGCGGGTCTCATGCTGTCATTAGCCAAAATACCTTGACCACCCACACATAAAGGTCGTGGTTCATCAGCTGGTCCTGTCCACGTAAATCCTAAACTCAAATACTGATCATCATATCGTCCTCCTTTGGGTTTAAGCCCTGAACTTGAAGGCTTTGAATCGGGGCGTCTCAGAAACCGATCCATTGTATTAGCAGGCATATACCTGTATTGGCGGGCTTGCCAAACAGAAGCGAATTCACAGCTATGGCCTTCTGGGTAAAAAAGGTTTTCTTATTTTTGATGTATTATTTTTTTTTAGCTTTGTTTAATTAAAACGTTTAAATATAATAAAAAATACATATAATAATTAAACTTAATAATTATATATTTATTATATAATATTTTTCCCGCGCCTTCCCTGACATGCTCTGGCGCCCCCCAGGGGAGGCGCGCATCACACTTTGAAAACCCCTGCTCTAAGGTAAGGACAGATCTCCACTCAAGTATCATACTTAAAGGGAAATTGTGCTTTATGCATTATAAAGCGTGAAGCATCAGAATTGGTACTTCGTATCAACCGATCAACATGACAAGGAATCAGTAAAAATCCTGATTGAGGCATTCCTAATGTAAACATACCCAAGAGATTTTGAACTAAGAAACCCCACCAATAAATGAAAAACACAAATATATGATTGAAGTGTGGTTTAATTTAACAGTGTGGATCGTTTATACAAACTACCTTTTATATTGCATCGGCCAAAAAAAAACAACAGCTCTGTTATTCCAAGAGTTCACATTCAGGATTAGTTTGGCAATATGCGTTTTTTATTTCCACAAATATCGCTATTTACAGTACATCTGAAAAAATAAAATCTTTAAAATTGAAGTATTTTTGTGATTTGTGTATTGTTGTTGTAGTCGATTTGCATTATGGGGTCTTGATCTGTCCATCTTTTACTGTTGAAAAGTTTAAAAAAAAGTGACTTTTATTGACATTTGTAATAGTTTAAAGCGATATATTGTATGGTTTGGTCTTGGTTTACGCTACAAAAACCTGGTATTAACTTGCCAGTACATTTTCTGTTATTTTACAGACGTATTTCTCTATGTACTTACACATTATATATCATTTGAAACTACTAAAATGTCAACACAAGTCACTTCGTTAAACTGCAAAGTTGAATTTTAAACATCAAAAGTCGACCAAAATCTCATAAGCGCAATTCATATCCATAAATAAAATAAAAACCCATGGAAAAAGTAGTTCACTAAAGATACAATTATGAAAAACATCTTGAAATGGCATGATCTGGCAACATAACGCTTCATATTTCATAAGCAAACAAACAAAAGATCCACATTTGATTCTCCTTCACCAAACGATGCGCTGTTTTGTGAACTTAAGTGTTACATTTTCCCTCGTGTAAAGGGAATCCGTGTTTGCTGTCGGACTGGTTTGGTCACTCACAAATGAAATGGCTTGACTCTGAGGAGGAGTTTGCATCAACACTTTGAAAGGGAAATTGATTCCTTCGATGCGTGAGTTTTCAAATGAGGACGTGCAAAATTACAATGACTGTACCTGAGTGTCACTTCATAATAACAGACGAGCATCAACAATAATTTAAAAGCTTAACGACAGACATACCACATCCGTTGAAATGATCGTCCCCTCTTGGAAGTAATTCGCCGACATCTTTAACATAAAATTCTTCATATGAATTTGGAGTAAAAATTGTGCAAAGTAAGCATTCACTTCATTTAAGGTTATTAAAAATAAGCAGAACAGCTTTCTGGATATCACTTACCAAATATAAACACAACATATATTCATGTTTTGCTCTATTAAAGTGGTTTACTATAGTAAAAAAAAAAAACCTGACTGAAATGTACGCAGTCAATAAATGCACTGCAAATATTTGGCAAACAGCTGGAGACTATTGAAGGTTATTCGGATATTCAGTCGCTGTTTCAGGAGCTGAAAAATAAAAACAGAAAACAAATTTCTGTCTGTGAAGCTGGACTTAAACAAATCGTGCATTATTAATATCCACGTCTATATTTTAGGAGGCATTGGGGTGTAAATAATGCATACAATAACAGATGGAAAACTTATTACGAAGTTATTAGTGTCCCTGTGAAATAATTATTATTCAAGACAAGTTAATTGATGTTTAATTGATTATTCCAAGCAGATTTTTAAACATAACAAGTTTAATAACTAGTCAGTAATAACTCATTTATTTTGTCTTTGTCATTATGACGGTACATGATATTTTAAGATATTTAGATACACATCTGATCTCTAGTCAAGTAGCACGATGGACTCATTCTTGAGCGGCTCATACACACCGGGACGCTTTTCGTGTGCATTTATCGTCAGTGTTTTTCCGAGACGCTTTTCCAGATTCAAGCCCAAGCGATTTTCTCTGGCGTCGAGCAGAAGAGTATGCAAAATCACTCCTTGATGTTAGATGGCGCACAGGGTGGTGCTAAGCTTCTGACACCCGCTTGTAACACTGAAGAACACGTTTGTTGTTAAAGTTACTGACGATTCGATCACACATGGATGGTTTAAATAGCAGCTCCAGCTCTAGCGATGAAGAAACGATTATTGTTCACAGAGCAATAAGCAGCTCCACGTTCATATCGCCTCTGGGCATCTTCTTCTTTTTTTATATTTTTTTAATGTTTTTTTTTTATACATTGCGAAACATTACAAAAATTTACAAACACATAAACATGTAACAATAAGCAAATACACTGAAGAGTACTTTGAGCAAATAATAATAATAAAAATAAATAAATAATAATAAATAAAAATAAAATAATAAAAATAAATAGATAAAAAAATAAAAACCAACGACACTAATGCAATCTTATATACAGAAAAAAAAAAATAAGTCTACAATGTGTTGACCTGAAATAGTTTCCTGTAAAAGCTGGGCATTAGAGGATTGGGGACTCAATCAGAAGGAGCAGGGTCAAGCTGAAGAGTTTGGACATATTTGCGAAGGGGTTCCCACAATTTAATAAAAATAGTGCTAGTTCGGTGAAGAGAGTACCTCATTTTTTCTATTTTTATAAAATAAAGAACATTTCTTATCCAACAAGATTGAGAAGGAGGGTGAGGGCTCTTCCAGTTCAGAAGAATTAATCGCCTAGCCAGAAGGGTTAAGAAGGCTACAAAGTCTACAAAATGAGAGGGTAAAGTGTGGTCGGGCTCGCATTGACAGTTTTGCGCTTGAGCACCTCCAAGTGCTGTTTTCTGTAACTTCAGCAGCTCCGTGCACGTGAACAAAAGTGTCGATCTGATTGGAGGAGAAGGTGACCAAAACCAAAAAATGAGCATGAGGTGGTTTTTTTAAAAAATGACGCGTTTGCGCCTGGCGTTTTGCGCATTGGTGTGCACGATCACATTGGCGGCTTTTATTTAGTCACGAGGCGTTAAATGTTGACGGAAAACGTGAGCAAAAAGCGTCCTGGTGTGAACGAGCCTTTACTTTGCACAACACTGACTGATAACTGAAAGCTGCCCCAGAGATGCCTTCAGAAGGCATATAAAACCTGTCAATGAACTATGAGGGCAAAAAATTTTATAAATAAAATAATCGTTCATTAATTGTAAGAGAATTAAAAATTTCAATTAATCAAGATTTAGATTTTAGGTTAAATCGCCCAATTTAAAGCCTTAACTAAGGTAATTAGGTTAACTAGCCGATTGAAAAAAAAAAAAAACTGTTGTTAAGGGGGAAATAATATTAATAATTTATGTTATATTTTTTCCCCAAAATATAAAAACTGCTTTTATTCCAGCCAAACAAAAATATTATTGCAACTTATTCAGAGGAGCAGCAATAAATAAATAAATAAATAAATAAATAAATAAATGAATGTATACAAACACCTGACAAAAGTCGTATTGCCTATCCAAGTTCTAGGAACAATGAACAATAACTTGACTAGTTGATCATTTGGTATCAAAAGTGGCTTATATCAAAGGTAAAGGCCTCTAGATCATGCTTATTTGACCACAATAAAATATGATGATGCCTTCATTTTGAATTATTTCATTAGGACAGTAAGACCTGACTTTGCTCAGACAAAAGTCTTGTGACTTAACAGAAATATTGTACAATATAGAATTTAAAGTCATGCTGCAGTAAAAAAAAGAATGAATATTGTGTCTGACTCCGTCATGAGCTTGGAGGACTGCATCCATTCATCTCTGCAATGACTCAAATCACTTATTAAATAAAGTCATCTGGAATGGCAAAGAAAGCGTTCTTGCAGGATCAAGATTCTTCGATTTCATCTTCAATGCCTCCTCCATCTTACACCAAACATGCTCAATAATGTTTATGTCTGGTGATTGGGCTGGCCAATCCTTGAGCACCTTGATCTTCTTTGCTTTCAGAAGCTTTGATGTGGAGGCTGAAGTATGACAAGGAGAGCTTTCCTGCTGAAGAGTTTGCCCTCTCCTGTGGTTTGTAATGTAATGGGCAGCACAAATGTCTTGACACCTCAGGCTGTTGATGTTGCCATCCACTCTGCAGATCTGTTGCACGCCCCTATACTGAATGTAACCCCAAACCATGATTTTTCCTGCACCAAACTTGACTGATTTCTATGAGTATCTTAGGTCCATGTGGGTTCCAGTAGGTCTTCTGCAGTATTTGCGATGATTAAGATGCAGTTCAACAGATGACTCACCAAAAAATATGTATAAATAAAAAAAATAAAAAAAATCAACCTTTTGCCACTTTTCCAAATGATCAACTAGAATTCAAGTTATTATTTGTTGCTCTTACAACTAAGAGATCAGCAACAAGACTTTTGTCAGGTAGTGTATATATCAAATAAATAATACATTTATAATAAGAAATACTTAAAACATCGCTTATTTTATAAAAAATATAAATGATTTCACAGGAGAGCTAATAATAATTTTGCTGTATAATAATAAAATACCAAAATAAATAGCTGTGCATTACAACCTTACATAAATATTGTCAATAGTTGGTCAGGATTAGCTCGGTCAACACTTACACACCAGTTACAACACAAACACACGGATGTTTGTTTATGAAAACATTTGAACTTTATTTAACATTCAAGTGTGTTTTGATAACACTCACCTGTTTTTACAGCAGTGTGTCGATGCTGTGATCATCGACTTTAGTACCCTGAGGATTTACCGCATCTTTACTCTCGTTGGAATCCTCGTACGCTTCATTCTGGAAACAGATGAACTGTTCGTCTGGCTTTTTATCTTCAGACGTTTTATTTAATTGAATTTCTTGTGACTGAGAATCCCCCACAGGCTGTTTCCGATCATCACTCTCCTCTTTAATTGGTTTGCTGGCGCTTTTCATGGCCGACTCCTCGTCCACGTACGCTCGATTCTGGTAGCACATGAACTGATCGTCGAACGGCTTTTCTTTGTGTAGCTCGTTACATTTGATCATGTCCGATTCGCCGTCCTGGAATCCTGGGAAGTAGGTGGATTTGCCCCATGTTACGTTTCGAATGGTGGAAGATTTGCTTAGCGTTTTCTCACCTGCGCAAAAAAACAAAGAAAGATAGCTTTAATATACACTGTAAAAAAATGTCAAATTTTAAGGCAACTTGCTGCAGAACGTTTTGAGCTAAATCAACTTAAATCAAGTCAAGTGCAATTTCTTAGTACTTCAACAACTACACTGGCTTCTTATTAAGCCACGGATTGATTTTAAGACCTTGATTTTAACCTTTAAAAGCCTGCGTTTCCAGTTTGGCGCATTTGCATGTTTATAAATGGAATTCAATGGGGTGGAAGGTGTACTGAGACCACGGCTTAACTAGGGGTGCATTTAAGTCCAACCCTAAAAAATAAAGATGAAACAGATGCTATCATTGTGTACAGATATACAAGTCCCATATACAGTTAAAGTCAAAATTAGTAGCCCTCTTGTGAAATTAGCATTTTTATATATATGTAACCCTGCTGGTCCTACGCCACCCAACCCGTTGACGTGCACCGCTCAATAAATGTAACTACACGTCGCAACGACGCGTAGCGCAAGCTCTGTGATTGGTCGGCTTGGTAGTGCTGACGAGTGTGGGCGGGACCGAGAGCCGCGTGAATGGTGCGAGCCTGATGGAGCAATTGTTTACAACTGTGGAGTCCCGTGAAGGAGCTCCGGATGGAAAGTTTTGTTTTGTGTTTACCTCATAGTTAAAGTTGTTGCACGTCCGCTGTTTCCTGCTACAAAATGAGCTAGTTTGAGCCACTTGTACATCCCAGAAGCGTTCAGAAAGAACAAAACAGCAGCGAAGAAACTCGACACAGAGGAACATTAACACCTCACTGCCAACTAGTGTTTTGGAAGTGTTAATGCAGACCAACAGAGACAGCGCACAGAAGTATAAATACACAGCTACGCGTGTTGCATGCGCCGTGGGTTACGCCGGTCACTTGACGCAGAAGTATAAACCAGGCTTGAGGTTTACCTGCACAGCACTTACTAGCTGGCCTACGTTACACTCACCCTCCCTAAACCTCACTCCCATCCGGGTCATGACACCAATGTAACCCTGCCGGTCCTACGCCACCCAACCCGCTCCGAGCTGGTATCAAACCAGCGACCTTCCGCATGGGAGTCGTGGCTCTACCAAGGAGGCTAAAGCTAGAGCACCTTAACAGAGCAAGGAAATCTTTATTTTAGTTCCTATATGAAAAGTCTGTATGAAAAGTTCTGAGGAAAGACTTATTTATTTTAGTTTGGATGGAATAAAAGCACGTATTTATTGTATACTTGTATTGTGTAGAATACAAACCACTGTTATCTACGGTGGCCAGGAAGTGCAAAACAACATTACAAAGTGTGAAGCACTTTTACAAAGCTCGAGACAAATTTACATTTTGAAAAGCATGTTTACCTATCATCAGACACAATTACATTGGAAAAACTATTTTACCAAGGACAAAACAAATTTTTAATTTAGAAAAAAATTAACAAGACGCAAAACACTTTTACAAGTCTCGAAACAATTACAAGATTGTAATTACAATTACAGATTCCTTACGGGAAGGGAATGTACCACACACCGGAAGTGACGTGGAATGTACCACACCGGAAGTGATGCGGGGGAAAGTTGTTGTTGTTGGTGAGTGCGGTAAATTTGTGCTGTGGAGTACATGGCATAAACAAAGTTTATGGTGACCGAACATGGACTGCGGACGAGGGTTGTTTTGCCCGTTTTGTGGAAAACACATGAGCAGCTCAACGCGGTTTTGCTTTACGTGTGGTTGGTGTTTGGAGTTTCTTAAGGACGCGGACCAGACGGAAACAGCAGACCTACTGCATCAATAAGTGCAATATTTTAACGAGGGCCACTCGTAAGCTGTAATCATGGACATGATGTCAAATCTACACGGGGTAAACATCTGCTTGAGGACTCTTAACAGTAAACTGAATGAAGCATGTGTTACGGTTTAACTGGTGTCTGTGTTAACTGAGGCCCTTTTCAGATGTGAACTATTCACGTTTGCAGATTGGCAGATTCGTTTTCATGTTTTCATAGCAACAAAACATGCCCATACCGAATAAAGATTCTTATTACTTGATGTCAGTAGAAACATTATTGATTAAATATTTTTGTGGCAGAACAGTATAAACCAAAATTAACGTAAAGAAATAATGATAATTGACGTCATCAACGGGATTCATACCCAAGTCAAAAGGTTCTGCACGAGTATCAACCGACCTATCTAACTGAGCTACTTGAGTCTATAGGTTGAGTTTGGTTTTGATATCTTTTTCAGTCAACATATGCCATGCTTTGACTGTTCCCAGTCACTTGCGTTTACATGTTTCTACACACTCTAACGCTGATATTTTCTCAGAATAGCTCTAATATGTTTTATCGCAGTTGGTCAAACCATGATTTTTATAGTTGTAGATTCACCTAGAAATCTGTCTACAAAGTCACACACGAGCTGGATATTACTGATATTTTCCAGTGTGTGTGTTACATTCCGGGTCACTTCCGGTGTGGTACATTCCACTTCAGTTCTGGTGTGTGGTACATTCCCTTTCAGTAAGGAATCTGTAATTGTAAATTTGTTTCGGGACTTGTAAAAGTGTTTTGGGTCTTGTTAATTTTTTTCTAAAATGTGAATTTGTTTTGTCCTTGGTAAAATTGTTTTTCCTATGTAATTGTGTCTGATGTAGGGTTGTAACAATATACCGGTATGACGGTCTACCACGATTTGAACGTGCACGATTATCATACCATGAACAATTGCATATCAACGGTTTTAACCCTTAAAGACAGAGACAGCCGCCCGCGGCTAAAAATAAGTATTGCTCTTAAATGTTTAATAACTTTTGATCCGCTGATCCGATTCATACAATTCAAAGATTGGCATAAAGAAGAGAATCTCAGCTTTCCAGTGCTTTATCACATAACATTCGCGGCTCCGGAGGCTCTGGAATCAATGCGGTTACGTCATCAAAATTTGACAACGCTGATTTGACAAAGAAACGCTTGTCACCGTGTCTCCGGACAAAGCAGACACGATACATTGATGCATTGTCCCTCCTCCATGCCCAGATTGGTTCAAACTCGCTATATCACAACCAATAAGCATAGGTTTCAATTTTGTTTGTGGACCAACAAGCTTTTTGAACAACACGGAATGAGAGATAGGCATACATTTATGCGCGGCTAAATAAAACGCAAAAAAAAAAGTTTTGCATGAAATAATTCTCATACTAAGTACTTTTGCATGCACAGCAGCACAGAAACATGACAAAACAGTGACACAGCAAAGACGAACTGCTGCTCTTGCTGTTTTCAAAAGACGCAAATGAAGGTGCAGCTGTTTGTCTGCATTGCAGACAATATCCAAATCCATATCCACAGACAACCATATCCATGCTGGCACATAAAACCTAACGATGTTCCATATTGAATCTAGTTTCGTTATGTAACTATTTATAGTATAGTAAATATTTATATCTATTTTTTACTGAGGATTTGCACCATGTTTATTTGGACTTTATTTGGACTTTGACACATTATTTATTATTTTCTCATTTTTTTATTTGTTCATTGTAAGTGGTGTTGTTTATAGTAACTGAAAATATATTATTTGGAAAAAGTCAAATTTGCTTCACTGTTCTATTATTTTGTAACATTTGTAACATACCGTATACCGCGAAACCGTCAAACCGTGGTATTGTTTTAGACGATTATCATACCGTAAAAAATTCATACCGTTACAACCCTAGTCTGATGATAGGTAAAAATGTTTTTCAAATTTGTAAATTTGTCTCGAGCTTTGTAAAAGTGTTTCACACTGTATAATGTTATTTTGCACTTCCCGGCCACCGTAGTGATCCAATAACCTGCCCAATTAACCTAATGAACCTATTTAAGCCTTTGAATGTCACTTTAAGCTGAATACTAGTATCTAGTCAAATATTATGTACTGTCATAATGGCAAAGTCAAAATAAATAAGGTATTAGAAAGTAATTATTAAAAACTATTATGTTTTAAAAACTTCTCTCCTTAAAATATTTGTTAAACATTAACATTTCAGAGGAGGCCTATGATTATGACCTCAACTGTATTCATAAAAATCCCTGATTTTCTGACAATTCTGCAGTGGATATACTTCATTTATTCTTATCCAGAACAGCTGATTGCGCAACAAACCATGCAAAGCCAGGGTATCAAGTTAAGTTTAATAACAGCCATTACTAAATTAAAAGTGGACCCTAGTGTTCTTTAACATTGCTGTTGCCACACCACACACCCTGCTCCCACAACAAAACAGTGGAGTTGGTGTATTATTACACCCCTATGGTTAACCAACATAGAAAGTAAAAAACAGAAGAAAAAAAACAGAAGATAAATGTCCTTTATGCCGAGTTCAGACTGCATGATTTTCACAGTAGTCGTGTCACAAATGTTTTCACACTGCATGACTATCTGGGCTAGCGTTTCGTCGCTGCTTTGTTTACACTGCACGATGGATCGGGGACAGGGGCTTTCAGATTGCATGACTTTACTATAGGAAGAATCGCCGACAACTTCGTCCAAACTACGTTCTCATAACTACATAATGAGAAAGAAGCCTTTAATGGGGTAGAACATGTACATGTTTGCTCACCTGGGTTTAAAGGGAATTAGCCATTTCTCCTCAACGTTAATAAACTAATTTTTTTCTGTATGAACCGTCAAACAGACACGGTTGCTCCTAAGTCCTGTCAAACCTCCACTAGTTTTTCCTCCATTTCGTGGGTCCAAATAAACCGAAAGAGCGCTTTTAACTTCTCCCTCAGCCTCCCGCTGGCCTGCACACACACACACACACAAGTGAAAGCTGCTCTCTCATTGGCTGTTGGCGATCGCTGATGTTATTTTCAGTCAGAACTCAATTCACACGGCATGATTTGAATCGCCGACAGCTCCAGATATTCAGCACGCCAAATATCTCGCAGGCATCGGCGACTCATCGGCGATTCTCTCAGATCGCGTCTTTGATCGTTCATACTGTGTGATTGTCACTCACGTGCACGAGCAGCGATTTGCCTGTGATTTCAGGCATTTGTCGGGGATTTATCAAAACCTTTCGGCGAGCCAAAATCGGGGCTAAAATCACGCAGTCTGAACTAGGCATTAATGTTCAGGGAAACCCAAACTTGAGGGCTGAATAAAGTTTCTTGGGGAAACAAACAATGGACATTTAAAGGGATAGTTCACCCCAAAATGAAAGTTGTGTCATTATTTACTATTATTTAGAAAAACTGCACTCAAAATAAGACATTTGCTGTTTGTTTAAATTACTTAAAATTAATTGAAACGACAGAATTCTTGAGGGAAGAACTTTTTTTATGTTAAATCAACTTCAATTAGTAAAAACTAATAAGTCAACTTAATTGCTTCATGTTGTGTCAACACAATTCTATTGTGTGAAACCCAGCACTTTTAACAGTGTAGCCTTTGACACCCATATAGAGAAAAAAAAAACATACTATAGAAGTCAATGGCTATTGTTTCCGACATTTATCAAAATACCTTCTTTTGTGCTGCCAATGCTCGTAAACATATCATCTTTCTAGTTCAACTGAAAAAGGAAACTAAATCTCCAAGCACTTGAGGGTGAGTAAATATAGTGAGTATAGTTTCATTTTTGGAAAAATCCCTTTATTTTCACATTGAATCATTTTTAACATCCCCATGTGCATTAGTTTGTTGATTTTTTTAAAAATGAAATGTGGAAATGTGGAGCACAAAACACGTCTGATGCTACTGGGGTATATTATTGGTCACACTTTATTTTGATGGTCCGTTTGTTAAATTTAAGTTACATTGCATCTACATGCCAACTAATTCTCATTAGATTATAAGTAGACTGTTAGGTTGGGGTTAGTGTAAGTTAACATGCACTTACAATGTTTCTTATAGTCAATTAAATGTCTGTTGAAAGAGCAGGATCAACAGATATTAGGCAGACAGTCTACTAATACCCAAATGGACCGTCAAAATAAAGTGTTACCTATTATTGTTGTGAATAACCAAAAATACACTGTGTGAAAAAATATATAGATAAAGGAAAAAATATAAAATAAAGGTAAAAAATTCGGATTTTTCTCTTATACCAATAAATAATTTGAATATTAAGTAAATATTAACGCTCCATACAGATAATTTCTAAATTTCCCATTGTAAATGTATCAGAAAATGATTAGAAATGTGCATCGCTACTTAATTTGCACAAATATGACGGTGCATTTTTCAATATTTAGATTGTTGAAACCATTAGATCACAGATTTTAAATAGTCGAATCAATGAAAAAGCGTATTGCACTGTAAAAATGATCTGTAAATTGACAGTTTTTCCGTATTTTGTGACTCCTAGTTATGCCTTTACAGGATGTTGATCTTTCTTCCAACAACTTTTAACCTAGAAAAGGTTTGAAAAAGTGACTTTTATGAAAATTTTTTAAATTTTAAACTAAAGTGATATATTGTCTGTGTTGTTGTTGTATTTTATTTCTGCCAGTGCATTTTCTGTTATTTTACAGACTTATTTTTCTATACATTATTTATTTTTTAAATTATATTACTTCAAACAACTAAAATGTCAATAAAAGTCACTTTCACAAAACGGTAGAGTTGAAGTTTCAACATCAGAAATCGACAGAGCAGACATCAACATGCCACAATGCAATTCACAAAAGTAAATAAACAGAAAGTACAAAATACAGAAACTATTAATCATCAGATGTGTTTTACAGTGTGGCTTATTATTTTTTCTCAAAAATCATAATTTCCACAAAGGTTTAGCATAATAATAACCAACAATATATAAATATTATTTTTCCCATAAACATTTTATATATTTTCCTCATATATAAACTCTCAGAAAAAAAGATACAGGCCGTTTTAGGCAGGGGTTCCTTCCCAAACATTTCAGCCCAACATCCCTAAAATAATGCCAGTGCCCTTCGACCCCCAAATTCCTCTTAGGTGGTTATAAATATGCAAACATAGCTCATTCAACAACAGGCTTACATAAACATGAGCAAATTGACAACCCAAAAAAAGTGCAACAATCTAACAAACAGATCATTTTTATAGTCATTTATTAGTTTGTTTATTGTAATATTAACCTCGACTACAGACACTGGTGGGCACAATGTTTACTGCACAAGTCTATTCTTAGTTTCATTTTGGAGACTGCCAATCAGAGATCATCCTCAATGTTCAGTTGTGGCCTGTATTTATTTTTAATGTATTTGATCGCCATAAAGTTTTCAGAAAGTTTAACCTGGTGCTATAAAAACCAATCTGCTGCAGCTGACGCAATTGCTGTGCTGTTTATCTAACGTAAACACACCGAAAAAAAAATCTTTTAAAGGGCTAATAAATTAATTTGCATGTTGTTGTTTTTTACTATTAAAAACTATTATTTAATCTTCTGTGGGTTATGGTTAAAATATTGCAATTTGAATAGTTTAATAAAATTTTTTTGACTTTTTTTATATCATCAAGCGACCCTATCATTGTCCTGCGACCTACACTTCGAGGACCACTGGTTTAAGGTACACATTAATACCTAAAAAGTACAAATGTGCACCTCATAGCTGTAAAAACTGCAGGGCTTCACACAATTCATTCATGTCCCAACACAAATAGTTTAAGTTAACAAATTTAAGTGGTTCGAACATAAAACAATTTACTTTTCCCTAAAAAAGCAAAATATGTTAGGAAAATAAGTCTAAATAGGATACACCGCAAGCCGGAAGTGTGATATGAACATCAATACAGTAGTATTTTTTATGACACTGTATAACAATAATTAATATTTTTACAGTACTGTGACGGTTGAGTTTAGGGGGTAGATGTTAAAAATTACAATTTATAAGGTAATTTAATAGATAACATAATACTTGGCCTATTTTAGGGGGGCTGTAGCCCCCCTTTATATTTCTACTCAACCCCACTAAAACTTTTGTGATTAGCTCATAACCTGAACACTAAATTATTGCCTCAGTCCCCTTTAAATTTGATATGAAAACGACACAGAATTCGGCTCCTCACTGTCTTTTGTTTTTTATTTGATCAGCAAACCACAGCCGCGGACAGCGAGAGAATGACGTGTGTGTTTATTGATAAATTGTTATAATATCTGCTATTTGGCTAACTCAGAACTCAAATGATTATGCCGGTCTATGTAATACAATTGAATAATAGCGACCCATATTAAACAAACATTTTAAGTGTATTACTTTTAAATTACTACTTATGAATGTAATTATATATATATATATATATATATATATATATATATATATATATATATATATATATATATTTACATGTATATATATATATATATATATATATATATATATATATATATATATATATATATATATATATATATATATTTATTTATTTATTTATTTATATGTATGTAATTAATGTGTAAATTAATAAAATGTGTGATAATTAATACAAATAATAAGAAATTTAATAACTAGTATAAATCATTTTCGTTAACCTCCGGCCGCAACCATATCTGATTTAGCAACAACCTATTTTTTAAATGTATCTTAAAGGTACAAAAGTGAACCCTTAAGGTACTAATGTCCACCTACTGAGGTAAAGTTGGTTTTATATTCACATATTTAGACTAATCTAATTTGAAAAAAAAAAAAAAATTACATGCAAATGCTAAACAGGAAAGTCATCAAGCAGCAAATGACCATCAAATTACTTCATTGTTCAGTCAATTAAATGGTGCAAATGTTGTTTTAATTCATACATGCGATTTCAGATATTCAAAGTAGCGATGTAAACAATATAAATACCATTAAAATGATCAAATGTGAGCATATAAAACCAATTTTACCTCAGCTGTCCAACTCTATGGTACAAATATGTACCTTTTGACAAGGTACCGCTTCAGTGACAGATTTGTTTACCTGTATTTCTGAGTTTGTGCTTTATAATGTTTCCCACAGAGTTTACAGTTCAAAGCCTGAAAGAACACTGTTGTCTGTATCGAATTCGATTTTAGAACACGCGTTCTAAACATTCCATTGTCGGCTCCTGAAATCAGCGTCACAGCATCAGTGAACTCATAAGTAAACAGAAGTTCTCTCACTCACCGCCGTTCTCCTTCAGGTGTGTTTTGGACAGCCTCTCTGTGAATTTCCTCGCGAGCGCTTTAACACTCTGTGCGGCGCTCGACCTGCGTCCCAGATCTTCATCCTTCACTCTGATGTTTCCCACGTACCACATGATCCACAGGGCCAGGCTGGCGAACAGCACCAACGCGCCGGTGTAGATCAGGAAATCCCCATAAAACACGCCATTGTGCCGCACGTCGCCGAAAATGCCGACGAACAACAGAATCACGCCAATGATGTCGAAAATCAAAGCCATGATAAATAACGACAGACAGCTGCCGATGCACCTCAGCGGCACCATCATCACCTTCAGTAGGAGAGATGCTGCTGCTCGCGTCTGTAGCGGAAAAACTGCTGAGGACAGGTGATACACACCTGGAGCACGCACTGAGGGAACGCCCTCATGACGTCAGGCCGGCGTACAGGGGGGAGGGTCTTCAGTGTTTTGGGTTTCAGCAGTGACATTTACATTACACTGAACTCAACTAAACTGAACTTCCACTGTGAAAACTGGACTGAGCAGTTTCAGTTTACTAGAACTTCACTGAATAAAAGATTCATTGGATTTATACATTTTTTTACAATGAGGTTTTAAATGTGCTTCAAATCAAGAGTTTACTCTATACATCTCCCTTTTGGCTCTTAAAGTCATTGTGGTTGAGTAGCAAATACATTTAATTAAAATGAATAATTAAATAAATAAATGTCCACTCAACTGAGTGGAAAAAGGCCACTCAGTTGAAGACACAATTATTAGCCCTCATATGAATTATTTATTCAACTATTACAATCAACACACTTAATAGCCATTTATTTATTTATGTATGTATGTATGTATTTATTTATTTATTTTATTTCCAGTGGACATGGGGCGTTTCTTCAGTGTTTTGGCTTTCAGCAGTGACATTTACATTACACTGGAAACTGGACTGAGCAGTTTCAGTTTACTAGAACTTCACTGAATAAAAGATTCATTGGATTTATACATTTTTACGATGAGGTTTTAAATGGTCTTTAAATCAAGAGTTTTACTCTATACACTTCCATTTTGGCTCTTACTTAAAATCATTGTGGTTGAGTAGCAAATCCATTTAATTAATATGAAAAAGGCCACTCAGTTGAAAACACAATTATTAGCCCTCATATGAATTATTTATTCAACTATTATAATCAACACACTTAATAGCCATCCTTAGCATTTGCTTTATACATTTTTTATTTATTTATTCGTTTGTTTGTTTGTTTGTTTGTTTGTTTATATATTTATTTATTTTATTTCCAGTGGACATGGGGTGTTTCTTCAGTGTTTTGGCTTTCAGCAGTGACATTTGCATTACACTGAAAACTGGACTGAGCAGTTTCAATTTACCAAAACTTCATTGAAAAAAGATGCATTGGATTTACACAATTATTTATTTATTTATTGAACAATGATGCCAAAATGGCTTTAAATCAAGAGTTTTTACTGTATACATCTCTCTTTGGCTCTTTATTTAAAGCCTGTACAGCAAATACATTAAATAATGGCAATTTTACTAGCCCTCCTAATTTCAGCACATTTTAAGCATTATAATTTCAATAACTAAACTGGGTTTTTGTCTTTGCCATGATGGCAATAGATAATATTGTATTAGTTATTATGCAAGATACTTAGTAAAATACAGTTTAAAGCTAAAAATAGTACTGGCTAATAATACTGACCTTAGCATTTATTTAATTGTTAGTTCTTCGGTGGACGGGGGTGTTTCTTCAGTGTTTTGGCTTTCAGCAGTAACATTTACATTACACTGAAAACTGGACTGAGCGGTTTCAGTTTACTAGAACTTCACTGAAAAAGATTCATTGAATTTACACATTTTTACAATGAGGTTTTAAATGGGCTTTAAATCAAGTTTTACTGTATACATCTGCCTTTTGGCTCTTTATTTAAAGTCATTGCGGTTGAGTAGCAAATACATTTAATTAATATGAAAAAAGCTACACAGTTGAAGACCATTAGAACTCCTATGAATTTCAACAATTTTCAACACATTGTATTCATAGTTTATTCATAGTTATTATACAAGATAATAGTATTCAGTAAAGTGCGATTTAAAGCTAATAATACTGGCTAATAATATTGACCTTACCATTTATTTATTTATTTATTTATTTATTTATTTATTTATTTATTTATTTATTTATTTATTTATATATTTTTTATTTATTTGTTTGTTTGTTTTTTAATGCAGCAACATTTATTTATTAATTTTTAGTGCAGCAACATTTATTTATTTAGTTTTAATGCAGCAACGTTTATTTATTTATTTTTAATGCAGTGACATTTATTTATTTATTTATTTATTCATTTTTAATGCAGCAACATTTATTTATTTATTTTTTCATTTTTAATGCAGCAACATTTATTTAATTATTTACTTATTAATGTTTAATGCAGCAACATTTATTTATTTACTTATTAATATTTAATGCAGCAACATTTATTTATTTTTAATGCAGGATCATTTATTTATTAATTTATTTTTAATGCAGCAACATTTATTTATTTATTTATTTTTAATGCAGCAACATTCATTTATTTATTCATTTTTAGTGCAGCAACATTTATTTATTTATTTTTAAACCAGCAACATTTATTTATTTAATTATTTATTTTTAATCCAGCAACATTTATTTGTTTACTTATTATTTTTTAATGCAGCAACATTTATTTATTTTATTCATTTTTAATGCTGCAACATTTATTTATTTATTTATTAATTTTGAATGCAGAAATATTTATTTATTTACTTACTTATTATTTTTTAATGTAGCAACATTAATTAATTAATTTATTTTATTAATTTTTAATGCAGCAACATTTATTTATTTATTTATTTATTTATTTATTTATTCATTCATTTTTAATGCAGCAACATTTATTTATTTATTTCAGTGGATAAGCTTAACAGAAAAAAAATGTCTATCCAGTATGTATTTGATTTCTAATAGATTTTTATTTTTTATTTCTTTACGATGATGTAGGATATTTGAAGTAATGAAAGAAAAATAGCTGGAGGAATACAGTATTATGAACAGAATTTAAAGTATTGTTAAAATAGTAATAAATTAATATTTTTACTTTTAGTTTTAAGAAATATTTAGAGCCTTAATGAATTTCTCTTTTGACAACGTTAATTGGTTGTAATATTTACAATTAACATTTTTACACCAGTGTAATTAACAATGGCAACTGAAGTAAAATGGTTGTTAGTTGAAATGAAATAAAATTATTAAAAAGTTACATAAAATCGAAGTATTAATATTTAGAATTAACAAATAAAGGATTAATTGGCACTAAAACTGCAATGAAAATAAAAACTTAATAAAATTAAAACAACACCACATTCGTAATTAGTAAAAAATATAAGAAATTATAATTATGAGAAATAGTATAAACACCAAGCACATTTTTTTTTAAACGACAACAAAAATACATCTCACACAACAAATAACAACGTAAGTCAATATCCAATGACTATTTTAATAACCATCAATTAACATTATGCATGTTTTTAAAATTAGCATTGAAGCAACACACAAAGCAGGCAAAGACTAAATACGCCCATAACCAAAAACACTGAGAAAACTAAAAGACAAACTACAATTTCTGGAGAAAATATGAATTATCTTCACAGACTCAACATATGCAGCATCCATATAAAACACTTATGCCAATATGATCAACCAAAACAAGTTATTCATAATACATTGGTTGGAATAACTAAATTCTATAGTAAATATAATAGTGACTCTTACTTTAGCAAACACCAGTTTAACTGTATAATATACATATATACATACAATGTAATGCATAAGTGTGCTCACTTCTGAGATTTTAAAGTACCAAACGTCTTCATCATCGCTAAACAACAGCAGAAAACATCCAAACGTTTTCAATGTCTAATTTAAGTCAGATCCCAGCTTATACAGTTTAAGCTATAAAGTAACACAGTTTTCCAAGCATGCAAAACCTGTATAGTTCACATTTGCAAACAGTATTAGACAAGGAAATTGGAAATCCCTTTCCTTTTTCTAATGATAAGCATTGCTATTTCTCCAAGTTGGTAGAATACAGCTGAACGGGATAAAAACATAACCCCATATCATCTCATCCTCTGCATGAATTGAAAATGTACTGTTTGTTTTGCTGCTAGCACACATTGTTAGTCTTAAAGTGCACAATAAATCTGTGTAAATAATTCCACTGACAAAAAAACTGGTTATTTTTTGTAATCTTCAATTAAAATCTGGATTGACAATTCTCTGATGATGTCAGTTTGACAGATTGGGTGATTTGAGCTTAGCCACGCCCCCTCTAACTGTTAAGCTGCGGTCACACTAGGGTTTGATAATGCAAAATTCTGTCATGTGGCACTGCGAAAAGGGGCGGGATTAAACACGATGTTTAGACATTTAAAAAAGCGAGCGATTGCTCCATGTTTTAAATTTCTGTCCAGAGAGGTCATGTTTTGATCCTCGATTGGTCTCACGCAGTCAAGTGACGCGATTTCGCAGGTCAGAGTTCACCAAGCTTGAACTTCGCACCGCAGCGACCTGCGAAACTTGACGCTTGACCTTGTGTCACCGGTCTGACGCATTCACGTGCGTATGAATGGAAGTCTATGGGGAGAATTGTCCAGTGTGACAGCAGCTTCCAGTGTGAGGCAGAGCACAAAAATAAATCCCCACCCCCAACTAAATATTCTATTTCAGTGTGAAAATGTCAAAATATTGAAATAAAAACGACTGCTAGTTCATTAAGACTGTATCACAAGTATTCTAAATGTTAAATATGAAAACTAGGCATTATGCAACCCTAACTCATTCAGTAAACGTATCCCTATATACATTTCTGGAGAACACCAAATATGTCCTAAAACAGGGATCACCAATCGCAGTCTTGGAGGGCCGGTGTCCCTGCAGGGTTTAGCTCCAACTTGCCTCAACACACCTGCATGGGCGTTTCAAGTAGTATGAGCTTGATTAGCTGGTTCAGGCATGTTTGATTAGGGTTGGAGCTAAAATCTGCAGGACACCGGCCCTCCAGGAACAAGTTTGATGACCCCTGTCCTAGAAGGTAGATTTTTTTTGCAGTTTTTGTTTTCACAAATTCACCAGAGGCCACTGTGTATGCTTTTTTAGATCTCAAATTTCTCTCGCAAGTGCCATTAGTGCCTGCTGTTCTGGTTTATCCAGCAGAAGCTGCTGTCGACTGACTGACTGAATGACTGACAGATCCTCCTATACATACATTATGAGTAATCGCGGGTCAGTTGCGGGTGGATGTAGCGGGACATGGCAGTGGATCAGCGACAAAGCAGAGAGTGGGCTTTGCAGAATGGGAAGATGAGACGCCCAAAATAATGGTTGAAGTGCAAGAGTAGCCTACTGTTCAAAGTATCAGTTAGAGGAGTCTCCAGAGGAAAATCTGCTTTCGTTCTGGGAGAAACAAGATAGCTTATTTCCACAACTGCAGCGCCTTGCAAGAAGAATCTTGTTCATTCCTACGAACGGACATTTAGTACAGCGAGCCGTGTTTTGGAGGCGAGGCAGAATCGCCCGAATCCAGGCAGAAGAAAATGTTGTCTAAAGACAAACTTTCATTTTTATAAATAAATGTTAATTTAAAAATGTTTACGATTATTGTATTGTTTTACTATCAGAGATGCGCAGATTAGCTCCCTGAATCTGCTGCTAATATCCACGGTGACCTATCATCATGCCTTAAACAAAGAATTAAATTATTAAAGTGAAAATCGGGTGCAGATATATATATCAGATAAAACCTGCGGGTGGCAGGTGGATCATTAGTATGAAGCCGCAAATTCGAGTGTGATTTCAGCTGATTTGTGCATCGCTATTAGACAGTAAGTAAACAAAGTGAATAGCGGAAGAACACCCAGCAGAAGCGGGACTGAAGTTACAGACCTGTTGTATGTCCACGTCCGTATGGGACGCTTCTGGGTCCGGAAACGGTACTCGATCCGCCTGTTAGTGACCACTGATCTAGGCTATCTTTACAACAACAACAACAACAAAATAAAATAGCCATCAATGTTTCTGTGTCTGTCTGAATTTACATTGAGTGTCTGTTGAAACACTAATGGCAATGCGTGTGATTTGGCCTCTCCTGCGCATTTGCGCTGTATCTCCTTTACTTGCCATGCTGAAACCCACATAATTGGGTTTCAAATTTACATACTGAGAGGTGATTGGACAGGTCTTCGGACATGCAGTGGATGTGAAAGGTAATCAGAAGCACACAAAAGCGGAACTGCTTTGTTGCAGTTGTTTTTATTAACAAACCAATGTTAATAATGCATATTCTAAAGCGCGGATTACTATGGCGGGACAAATGGACAATATGTCTTTTTGCCGACAACTATTGCATTCCTAATTCTCACCCTGTTTTTTTACTTGTTTATTTAATTTTTTGCCTTTTATTTTTGTTTTGCCTGATTTTTTGGAACCATTCTTTGCCAGACTCGAACCCTGTCATCGCGGTCAACTCCTCTCCGCGTCTCAAGTTCGCTGATATATGTGACGAGCTACTGGGCAAACTGGTAACAGTGGAAAAGCAGTCAGCTAAAAGCAAGGAAAGGAAGAGAAGCAGTCGTTGGCATCATACTGCCCCGTAGCGTTAGATTTTTAAAGACGAAATACAGCAATATGTAGCTCTGGCTACATAATTTGTGCTCTACAGAAACGTATAAGGGAGTATGTTTTGACATTGAGCCTGTGTTGGTTATTTCTGTGCCGCTTGGAGTTTCATGACACATATTAGGTTTAGGACATACAGAATTTAGAATGAAACTTCCGGAAATATCAAATCAGTTGCTGTGTTCGAAATTACTTCTATACTGTATAGTATGCGAGCAGAGTTGTATGTCCGAATTCATAGTATTGGAAAAACTGTTAGATGACCCACTACTTCTGGCGATATTCTGTGGTGCGCATCCAATGGACGCTACGATATCCCATGATGCTATGTGAGAGAATTCAGGAGAGAAGCGACACAATTGATGCAGGTAGGTCATGTGATAATGGCAAATGGAGGATGTAGTACATTCAAAGTCCATTCATACAATATAGAACATGTGATTCAAATGTTTTTGATGTGATCAAAGACCTGTGAACAGTTGATGCCAAGGTATCCATAATCCTGGACCAGGCCAAATCTTGAGCTGATGCTGTAATGGTCATGGAGGAATGGAGAAAATGAGACTCATTCCTGAAACACCCTATACCAGACAAGTCCTCCACATTGATCCCGTGGGCCAGCCTGAACACTTTGACTGACCTTCTCACACCTGTAGATTCTCCACGATGGACATCCAGGGTTCTCCTAGACTGCAGCTCTGCACAAGAAGTTTGGCTATAGGAGAAATGGTCGTGCTACACTGAGCCTGGTTTTTCTCAAGATTTTTTTTCCTTCACTTTTGTTAATTGGTGAAGATTGTTTCTCACCACTGACTTGCTTGGTTTGGGACTTGTGGAGCTGCGCATCAATTGATTTGCTCTTCAGTATTTGGACTTCCAGCAGTGAAAATTAAACCCCACTGAACTGAGCCAATCTGAACTTCAACTCTGAAACCTAGACTGACAGTCCAGTTTACTAGAGCTTCTATGTTAAACTGCTTTGACACAATCTACATGTGAAAGCGCTATAGAAATGAAGATGAATTAATTTGAAATGTACTACCTACTGGAGAAGTACACTGTAAATGAACAGTTTCCATATTTTGTGATTAACAAGTGTTTTCAAGTTTATTTACGGTTGTGAATTGCATTATGGGATGCTGATCTCTGCTCTGTCAGGTTTTGATGCTGAAAATTCAACTCTACAGTTTAACAAAGTGACTTCTGTTGACATTTTAGTAGTTTAAATTGACTTAAAGTCAATTTTTCCAAGGTTAAAAGTTGTTGCAAGAAAGATCAAGCTCCCATAATGCAATTCAAAAGCATAAATAAAATGTTAAAAATAGAAACATGCACCACAAAATATGCAAAACTGCAAATTTACAGATGTTCTTTTACACTGTAGGCGATTTCTGATGTAGCCTGACACTTTCCTTAACTAAAGCTTGATGTGTCGCCATGGAAACTAAAGTTCTTAAACTATACTATCTTTGCGCACACTTTTTCACGTACTATTTTACTGTCTCTCTAAAACAGGTCTTCCTTGTGATGTTCTATTGCACACGTACTTGAACTTTATACGGCCAGTTCTTGAGTATGTCCAGTCTGGGGCGTACTACCTTAAAGTCTCTCTGAGAAGTTATGCTGCGTTCACACCAGATGCAGATGAAGCGTAAAGCACGAGTGACATGCTGCGGCGTGATACGCACAAATAAGGCAGTGCCGTTGGTGCAAATTAAGCGTGTTTTGCTTAATTGACATGCTTAGTGCACATTTCGTGCGAATCCCTCGAGTGGAAAAATCGGAACTTCAGCAGACATTTGCGCTGCGTTAAACAATCATGCGCTTTCTCTGGTAGAGGCGTGATTATGACGTAGCGTCTCATCAAACTGGGCTCAGCTCAGTCTGAAGCACCACTGAAAGCTTCCATCATCCAGGTACAGTTTCTGAACGAGTTGATGAACTCACAGAGCTGGGTGCACCTCTGAAAGGATCTAGTGGACTCAGACACGGTGCCAAACAAATCTACGCTGTTTTTCAGCCTTCCTAAAGCATAAAACACAGCTACTCTCTCAATAAAATCCATGTTAGCCATTTAGCAACAAAGCTAGAGTCACAGTGCAGACAGATGCCCTGCCCATGACATGAATCCGCATCTATTGTGAAGTGAATTCGACGCGTAAATGAAGCGAGCAAACTCAAAATGTTCACGCGTCTATTTATGCGTGAATACTGTGATTTATTCGCACGTTCCGTGTCTTGTGTGAACACAGCATGATGCTGCATTCACACCAGACGTGGAACACGCGTCAAGCGCGAGTGATTTACATGTCAAGTCAATGCAAACGCACGAATAGACATCCTGTGGCATGAATGACGCAAATTGCGCGAATGTCGCAGTGCGAATAGTGCGATACGCGTGAATGGCAAGGGGCGAATTGAGCGTTTTGCACGTTTGACGCATTTAACGTGCGTTTTGCGCGAATCTCTCGAGTTCTAAAATCTGAACTTCAGCTGACATTCGCGCTGCGTTAACCAATCAGAAGCTTGCTCTTCTGTGAACGTGATTGTGACGTAGAACCCTGTTGATGGTGTCCCGGGGGAAATCCTCCAGGCGACACCGACAACAAGTCATCAAACTGGGCTTGGCTCAGTCAGAAGCACCGTTGATAGCCTCCGTAATCCAGGTTCAGTTTCTGGAGGAGTTTATGAGCTCACACAGCTGGACGCACCTCTGAAAGAATGTAATGGACTCAGACACGGTCCTAAAAGTATCAACGCTGTTTTTCAGTCTTCATAAAGCACATAAACACTGTTATTTTCTTCATAAAATTCATGTTAGCCATTTAGCTACGAAGCTAGAGTCAACAGGCAGACAGAAGCCCTGCCCATCACGCGAATCCGCGTCTGTTCTGAAGTGAATTTGACGCGCAAATGAATCGGATTTGACACGCGAATGAAGCAAGTAAACTCAAATGTTCAAGCGCCAATTTACGCGCGAATAGCGTGATTTATCCGTGCCTTCCGCGTCTGGTGTGAACACAGCATAAGAGAGGATCCAAAAGCGATGCTGTCGGATAATAGCTATTCCAAATTCAACTTTTCCAATACTGAATGAAAGGCCTGAGAAAGCCACCATACACCATACGCTCACTAAAAAGCCCAGTTTATCACCACTGCATTGTTTCCTGTCTGAGGCTCCAGTGTCATCCTACCTTCTTCGGCGACTTTTGCTCCCCTGCTAAAAAATCCAGCTTAAACCAGCCTAGGCTGGTTGGCTGGTTTTAGCTGGTCGACCAGCCTGATTTTAGAGGGGTTTTGGCAACTTCCAGGCTGGTTTCCAGCCATTTCCAGCCTGGTCTTAGCTGGTCAGGCTGGAAAATGACCAGCTAAATCCAGCAAAAACCAGCTTGACCAGCCTGGTTTAAGCTGGACATAGCTGGTTTTGGCTGGGCTCCCAGTCTGCTAGGCTGGTCGAGCTGGTTTTAGCTGGTCATCTCCCAGCCTAACCAACTAAGACCAGGCTGGAAATGGCTGGAAACCAGCCTGGAAGTGGCCAAAACCCCTCTAAAACCAGCCTGGTTGACCAGCTAAAACCAGCCAACCAGCCTAGGCTGGTTTAAGCTGGATTTTTCAGCAGGGTCTACCCGGAGTAAAACTAATTAAAACATCATGAACTCTCCCTCGTGCTCTAAAATTGTTGTATAGATCATTTATAATGTTCAATGTTTTTTAGTTATTATTTTACTTTGTTTGTTTATCATGTCATATATTAGTATTTTTATTAGTCAAATATTGTTTCGAGAGTGTGTTTGATGCATTCAGAGAGATCAGAGAGTTGTGCTGCAATACCCTGTCCTGTCAAAATGTAACTAAACTAACCTAAACTACAAACATTGGTATGTTAGTAACACCTAAATAACGTTCATCTTGATTTCAGTGGATCTTCAAAATCACCAATTTAGCGAGTACACAAAAAAAGCAGGTGTTTGTTCCTGTAGTGTCTTGATTTAGGTCCTTCTCATAGGTTCATCTGAGGCTTGTAGTAACTGAGGAGACGTTTGGTGGCGCTCTGATGCCGCATTTCCTTGGTGATCGGCATCAACACCATGCCCACCACCAGCACCATCAGTCCAATGGACAGCAGGGCGGGACCCAGGATATTAGTGGACATGACGGAAACACCGGCGAAGTAGAGTCCGCTCAGCACCATCCCGCAGATCAGCACGCTGCCCCCTGAGGTCATCAGGAGAATGGCGTGCCAGTGGTATTCGCAGCTGCCTGGTGGCGGGTGGGGTGTCCAGCTGCTGTCATGGTGGGACAGACTGAAGACGGTATTTTCGGAGCGAGGCGTCAGCTGCTCCAGGGGGTATGAGGGGGGGCAGTCCCTGAGGGGCAGGTGTTCCGGGACGGACATGTTTTCAGATGTCCCGGCACCTGGAGAAACACACTGAGATGGCAGCGTCTGGGGGAAGAAGTATTCAAGTATTAACTTTTGCGTATTGTTCAAATTACCCTTTCATTATGTTTGGGGCTGTTTTTATCCCATTGACTTCCATTAGAATGACTTTTTTTGATTGCAAAGCCATGACAGCATATAATCATGCATTCTTGATGGTTGGTGGTTTTTCCTGTTGGGAAGAGGTGAAATGTGTCATTTTTTACTGTAGATCATCAGTCAAAAGCATTAACCCTTTAGATAGGCCTGTGCAAAAACGCTTCTGGCTTTTATATGGAGTTCTGTGGAGTAAAACAGCAGATTATAGTGTGCATAAATAAATACACTTACTGTGTTTACTGTGTTCTGAAAGCAGAGCTGCTAATTTTGATTTGCTCAGACATATCAAGATAAATGTACAAGGATCTTTTTCTCACATGTGAGCAGAGTACACACATATAAAAGCCAGAAACTATGCTTTTTTTTTTGCACTTCAACAGATGATCAAGATTAAAAATGACAAATTGGATACTTCCCAACTGGGAAATTCACCAACAATAAAAAAAAAAAAAACTGCATGATTATATAGTGTCAAGGCTTTTCAATCAAGAATGTAATTATAAAGGAAGTCAATGGTACGGTGGCTGAGAGTTTAACATGCTGCAAATCAAGAAAACACCAAAAATTACAGCAATTACCAAAAAAAAAAAAAAACAGCAAATTGAAAAAAAGATCTTCATTTGTTTAACAGCACACGTGCTGCAAACAAACTGATACACTCATGAAGACAACAGAACAAAACGCAAATGTTTCAAGGGGACCCAAAAACATGAAGGATGCCGCAACTTCATTGCTCAGTAAAGTTGTAAGTCATCTTTGAAAAGTGAGTTCTTTGTTAATTTTAACATCCTCATTACCTGGGGCCTCATGTATCAACGCTGCGTAGGCACAAAAACTTTGTGTACGCCAGGTTTCACGCTCAGAATCGCTCGCGATTGGATTTACTAACGATGAACTGAATGTGGGAATGTGCGCAGTTCCACGCCAGCTTTATGGCTGGCGTACGCACATTTTTTGTGCGTGTCTGTTTTATTTCCATTGGCGACTCCTAGAGGCAGTTGTGTTAAATTGCTCTCCACAAAGTGTCTTTGAGCCTTGCAATGGCAGCTGTATGAGACGGGTTCATCTAGCAGGTATATAAGGTTTCCATACCATGCAGTTGACCAGCCAAACATTAAAGCGCAATTTGCAGCGATCGCCGGTTTTCCCAATGTAATCTGAGCAATCTACTGACTTATTAACTTATTAATGAGTCCTACTTGTCTTTTTCGTGATAAATAGTTGGCAAAATCTGATATGTAGCGGGGGAAACAAAAAGAATGAGTTCATCAGACGCTGTATTCGAACCAAGTTCATGCTCGAACGTGTCAAAACATGTTGACGTGATTTACGAGCTGCACCACTGAGACTGTTCTACAACATTTTACACCTATAAATCACACTATTTCTTTTATAATTCACTCAGTGCGATGTTCAGACCCAACTGTGTTAACCGCATCAGCTAAACTCTCCCACTCTATTTTTTTTTTATTTGTTGTTAATTCCGGAGGACAAACTTACAAACAACACCATTTTTCTCCGGTCTAAAGCAGCACCTCCAAATCACATTCTGTTCAAAGTTTCTCTTTTTGCTTGCGTTTGCCTTTGCTTTTTCGTTTGGTTTTGCCAAAGTAGAGTCATTAGCATATTCATACAGGGGAGGAGGCAGGGAGGGGTTTTGTGCTCGTGCATGTTGCGCTCAGTTTCACGTTCATTCGGATGTACAAAAGAATATGCGTGAGATTCGGCGTACGCAGTGTTTCATACATCTGAATTTTTTTCTGCGTACGCACATTTACAGCTTTGTGCGTACGCAATGTTTTAGTATGATTTCCACGCAAGTCTTCGTACAAGAGGCCTTTAGTCTTTTGTATTTATTAGTATTTTATTAAATATCGATAATCTAAATAACCGGGTCTGTCACGTTTTAAGATCCCACTCAAGTGTTCCACGCTGTTTGAAAGTGTTGTGACAAAATAAAAACTGTTTTGTTTAATGTTAAAAAATAAGAACATGATGACTAACTTATTTTGATGCTAAATATGACTAAGTTATATTTAACACAAAAACATGTTGTCATAACTTATTGATCATGAATACATTGTAAAAATGACTGGATCCCTTAAATGTTTAAGTTCGGCCCAATTAAAGGGATAGTTGACCCAAAAAACACTTTACACACTCACCCTCAAGGTTTCATATATTAATGAGTTTCTTTTTTTCCTGTTGTAAAATGATGAAAACATGCAACCATTGACTAGCTAATATTCTTGTTACAGGTTTACAGCATTCTTCAAAATATCTTCTTTTGTGTTCAACAAAGTCAAGTAGGTTTTGCACAAGTGAACGATAAGTAAGAATTTTTGGGTGAACTACCTCTTTAGTCAAATGAGTTAATTTAAGTTACAGTTTTTCTCAGTCGCTTTGGTGTGTTTCTCACAACACCAGTGCATTTCTGCACAACAGTTAATGCATTTCTCTAAACAATTAGTACAAACTGCAAAACCTAGCTGATAACCTGCAAAAGCGCGTCACATGCTCAAAATGGATAGTTCATTCCTTAAAAGCAAGTATTGATGTCAATCAAAGTGTCAGTATCATCAAAATGAAAAGTCCTGACACCATTGTTTATGAACAAGATAGTCAAATGGCTTAGTCATGTTTTCATTATGACAGTTCACTCTCTACATTTTTTCAACACAAAAAAGTCAGATTTTGGTGACACGTCCTGAAAATGCTCAAGACAGCACTATATACTATTTGCACAGCTATTTGAAAACTACAGCAAAGTTAGACATCACTGCATTTAGTAAGGTATCTGAGTACAAGACACTGGATATGTATGTTTCACATTTTTACTGCATTTGCTCGTCGCAATTCTAATTTATTCCCAGCATTGTGCTAAAGAATAAACACACCCTTATTTACAACAAACATAAGCTTTCTTTGGGTAGAGCTGGGCACAACTGTAAATTATATTGCAGAACATATTGGAACTGAACCTACAACATACACAGGTCAGTAAATCATTCATGAAATTGTTCAATTTAGAAGACATTTTCAGAAAAATAAAGATTTATTATTTTTTTTAAATAAAATTAGCTTGACAGATTTTGACAACTAGTTCAACATTTTTGTCTGTAATGACTCAAGCAATGAAATGAGGACTATTAGTTTTACATGAAATGACTATTCAGCATTTACAAGTTTAGTTAATTTTGACTGACATGACATAAGCAAATGATAATGTTATAAACAGCAGAGAGTTGTATGAAAGCAACTGATGCATGTCCAAAAGCATTCGCAATTTGTTGGAAGGAATGAGAAATTGCTACTATGATGTGCACAAATGACTAATTGTTTTGAGAAATGCATGAACTGTTGTGCAAATGTAAATAGAGTTGTGAGAAATGCACCAAAGCCACTGAGAAAAACTGTAAAATGACGTCAAACTGACTTATAACTGTATAAATAATACAATTAAGTTAGAACATGATTAACTTACCTCCAGTTGCACAGACAAGGCTTAAGGCTAGTCCTAGATTAAATTGCATGTTTGAGCTGTCTTAACTAAAAGTAACTTGCAGTTAGATACCTTAAGACCTTAGTGGCATTGTTTTGTATCCAGAATTTACACCAATAATGTTTTTTTTTTAACAGCATTTATATAAAAGTGACTTAAATAAGCTAATTTAACTAAGGTCTAGTCCTGACTTAAGCTAAGCCTTGTTTGTGAAACTGGACCTTAGTTTAATAAGTTATAATGAATGTTTTCTTGAGTCATTTATCATATGATCGTTTTACAGTAGGATACAACAGTTTGTACAAGAGGATTTTTCACATTTTCTAAGCCAGAAGGTGAAAATTTATTTATTTATTTAGTAAAATAAGTTAACAAACTCTTCTCAGATATATGATGAATCCATTTGTACAAATATTTAATACTTATTTATTCATTACTTTTGCTTCTTCTTAGACTCTATTTCAGAGTTCGCCACAGCAGAATAAATTGCCAACTAGTCCAGCATGTTTTACGCAGCGAATGCCCTTCCAGTACTGGGAAACCTCCATACACATTCACATTCATACACTATGGAAAATTTAGATCACCCAATTTACCTATAGCACATGTGTTTGGACTGTGAGGGAAACCAGAGCACCCGGGGAAAACACCAACCATGGGGAGAACACTCAAACTTCATACAGAAATGCCAACTGACCCAGCCGGGGCTTGAACAAGCAAGCTAACCACTGAGCCCCATTTTCGCCCTGTTTAATACTTATTAGACTGCATTACAGACTATATTCATGAATCAAATAAACATGATGACCAATGTTAAACTGATGTTATTGACTGCATAACAATAAGCAAGAGTCATGCACAGTTAATGCTGATTATAGTTATAATGTAGTAATAACTGTTTATTGTGTGTACATGACCACACCCTGATCAGCTATTTTTCACCATCATAAACAGCCCATAAGCTAACATATAAGAGGCTACAGTAAAAGTGCAGAGAGTTCAATGAGGTCTTACCTGACAGAAGCGCGTGCGTGCGTGCGTGCGTGTGTGCGGGGAGTCTCCTCT
>NC_141023.1:9100000-9177500 GCF_052040795.2 Danio rerio
CAGCGGATGCCCTTCCAGCTCCAACCCATCACTGGGAAACACACATACACTCTAACATCCACACACTACGGACAATTTATCTTATATAATTTACCTATAGCGCATGTGTATGGACTGTGGGGGAAACCCACGTGAACACAGAGAGAACATCCAAACTCGACATGCAAACCAGCGACCTTCTTGTTGTGAGGCGACAGTGGTACCTACTGCGCCACCTCCTAAACCTCATATGAAAATATTCTAACCCAATCTGAAAGACACTAAAAAAACCACAAGTAAAATTACTGACGAAAATGTAATTAGCAGAGAAAACACATAATGCAAAACATTATTAAAATTAAAACATAAATTAAAACTAAACATTAATTTTAACCATAAATAAAAGTTAAACTGGCAAAATGACTTACACTAAAAATGTAAAGAAAATTGTACAAATAAAATAAATAAAAAAACAGACATATTATAATCTAATAAAATAAAATGTAAACATGTTAAAAATAACTCAATATATGAATACTGTCATATTCATTCATTTTCCTTCGGCTTAGTCTCTATTTCAGATGTTGCCACAGTGGAATGAACCACCAACTCTTCCAGCACATGTTTTATGCAGCAGATGCCCTTTAGCCACAACCCAGTACTGGGAAACTCATACACACTCATTTACACACTCATTCAGGCACTACAGTCAATTTAGACTGTATTCAGGTGATTAAGCCAAAACTTTCTTTAGTTAAACAAAGTGAAAACTGAAGTCATTGCGTTTGGGAACAGAGATGAGGTTCTCAAGGTGAATGCGTACCTTGGCTCTAAAGGTCAAGTGACAAAAAATAAGGTCAAGAATCTTGGTGTGACTCTGGAGACAGATTTGAGTTTCAATTGTCATGTCAAAGCAGTCAGTAAATCAGTATACTATCACCTCAAAAATATTGCAAGAATCAGATGCTTTGTTTCTAGTGAAGACTTACAGAAACTTGTTCATGCTTTTATCAGCAGCAGGGTGGATTACTGTAATGGACTCCTCACTGGCCTTCCTAAAAGGACAGTCAGCTGGACTGCTGGAATAAGCTTCCAGAAATGATCAGATGTGCTCCAACATTAGGCACATTCAAATCACGACTGAAAACACATCTGTTTAGCTGTGCCTTTACTAAATGAGCACTGTGCTGCCTCCGACAGATTGCACTATCATGTTTTTCTCTTCTTCTTCATTCTTTTTCACATTTTACCTGTTTTTGTGTTTTTTTTACTCATTTTTATTATTTGTTTTTATTTTTATTTTACTTGTTTATTTTATTCTTGTTTATGTAAAGCATTTTGAATTGCCACTGTGTATGAAATGTGCTATATAAATAAACTTGCCTTGCCTAGTTGACTCAATTCACCTATAGCGCATGTGTTTGGACTGTGAAATCCACGACAACACGAGGAAAACATACAAACTTCACTCAGAAATGCCAACCACGCAGTGTTAACCACTAAGCCACTGTGCTACCCCTAATAAAATAAAATATTTTTGAAAATAAATGAGTATAGATTGAAATACACAATAAAACCTGTTGTGAAAGACACAAAAAAATTACAGGTAAAATGAATGACGAAAGTGCAAAAAGCAGTAAGCATAAAATGAAGCACCAAAATTGCAAAAACTAAAATTGCAAAAAGTAATTAGCTGAGAAAAACAACAAATTAAAGCACACACACACACACGCACACACACACGCACGCACACACACACACACACACACACACACACACACACACACACACACACACACACACACACACACACACACACACACACACACACACATATAGGGCTGTCATGATTCCATACATTTAGGTATGCTAATTATCACAAGTACTATATTTTCTTTGTTATAATACCTACATTTAATGAATTATTCACTTATCATTGAGAACCTACATGTACTTATTTGTATGGATTTTGTTTTATTTTTATATACTGTGACTGTTCTGTTTGTACATTTTACAAACTACAGAGGCACCTCTATTGTTTTGGAGACAAAGTATCGATGTGCTACTGAGCTACCGGTAAACCGTGCAACCCTTTTATTCTCCTGAGACCCCACCCATTGACTTGTGTCCTCTGTAGTGGACATTGTGTTTTCATGAATTTTCGTTGAATTTTTTGAGCTTCTCTGTCGAGTCCTGTTGAGCTGTTGACCTGTTGGGCTCTCTAGTGATTTATCATTTGATTGGCAGGCATGCTAGGAACCACTTCTTACACTGCATCCAAAATGGCCGACATACAAACAAGCACATTTTATGGGGAGGAGAGAGGCATGTAAAATTTAGCTCTTTAAATGTTTTTTGACTATTATTATAACATATATATTTGTTAATTAAAGTGTCAGGAACAATAAATTTAGCTTTTAAAGCTGTTAACTTGTTTGTATTTTAAAATATCATCCTTTTTTAAATGTCCACTATACTGGACCATCTTAATGTAATTAATGACTGCAAACTGCAGAACTGAAGCAGAGAGGATTCTTTATAAAATAGTTGAGGGAGACAATAAAAGAATTACAATCAGTTTTAAAACACTTTTATGCTTAATTTGTTTTGGATTAACATAACTTCTTGATGTATATTTTTGAGTCTCTTTCAAACTAAACTGTTTCAGGAATTTCAATACAAATCGGAAAAATGGCTTTTGTTTAGTTTTTGTTGCATTAATATTGGATTAATATGCCTTTACAGCCATATCCTGTACAGTTTTGTTGAATTGTAGAATTTTTTTTAGCCCAAAGGATGTCGGAAATTACAGAAAAAAGACAATTTTTTTCTTTGTGTCTCAGGAGGATATATATATATATATATATATATATATATATATATATATATATATATATATATATATATATATATATATATATATATACAAAGAAATTAGTATTAACTATTCCAAAATATATTCTAAATGAATAAAAACCTAAAATTTTATCAATAAGAAAAACTAAATAAATTCTAATTAAACAGAAATATTGAAATCAAAAATAACATAAAATATAAAAAAGCTATTATGAAAAAACTAAAAATATGAATATTGTAATGCACATCCATAATAAAATATTTAAAGCTGTCAGAAAGGGAGCCCGATGCTATAAATCAGTAAACTAAGCAGCAGTATAACCATATTAAGTATGTAAACAAATTAAACACCTTATAACACTTTAGTGAAATCTTAAATAATTAGTTTCTGATAGTTTATTAAAACAAATCAACTCAATGAACCATCCAGTCAAATAAGTCATATTTACCAGCAGTCAACACGAGAGGGCAGTAGAGCTTCATTATTAACCGCCTGCTCCATCAAAACCCGCCTGTGTTCTCTCCGAAAGACAATATTCACCACACACGCAAACACGCACACACACTGACTAGGCTTTCAGCAGTTTATCGACAACTTCCCAAATACCAGCAGCTCTCCTGCAGAGCAGAAGCACAGCAATAAGCAACAACAACAAACCCAACCAGACATCTTTAATGTTTCACCTCAGCCAAATGGATCCGTCTGGTCGAAACCGTTCAACATTAAAAATGTGTTTACACAACCTAAAATATGTTGGACGGGCCTTATAGAACTTTCTATTTGCCTACAGTCAAGCCCAAAATGAGTCGTTCCCCAGGCAAATTCTGACTCTTTTGACTGGAAATGACACAAAATGTTTTAAGTGCTTCACATGGAAACCCATAGATCCTATTGGGCTGCATTAATTAATAATATAGACAAACTACCGGTTTGTAAACATTCAGGATGTGTGCGCAGCAAGGTTACAGAAAAAAGGAGAGCGCTAGCATTTACAGCGACGGAATGACATCGGATGCTGTACAGTTTGTTGTTGTCTTAGAGATAATTATATTGATAACAAATGATATATATTATTTACATAATGCTTTCAGTGTATTATAACAGCTCGTCACCCAGTGATGAGCACAGTTATTCGGCGTTAAAGTGAGCGGTGTTCGTCTGACGGGTCCATTTGCGATAGCACCCTCCCAATGGATATTGGAAATCTCATTGAAACTGATTTTAAAAGTGATTTTACAAGAGAGAAGTTAAAGACCTACAAGTCTTTGGATGCCAACAATGTTGTTCTGTGTGTTCATGTGCAAGAAATAATGCTCCATGATGACCAGATTCAACACTATGTAGAGCTAAAAACCGAGTTTCTGCCTAGCCTAAGACAAGGAAAGAAGACGGAGCTGTACAAGGCCTGAGTCATCATCAACAAGTAAAACAACTGCATTCTGACAGTGAACTGCACCAGTATGGCAGGGTATGTGAACTTACAATTTTACAGTTTATTCTTAGCATTCAGTGTCTGCAGTTTAATTCACCATATTTAATTTTGCTGAAATCATGGCTGCAATCTACAACGAGTGATGTGTATGATTCAGCATAGCGTGAACTTGCCTGATATAAAATGAGAAAAGCAGAGTCCAGCATTTTTAACTAGGTCCTCGCTCAACTCAGCTCCCTTTTAGCCAAAAATGTCTGCAGTTGGAATTAAAGCAGTGTGGTGTACAGTAAAAGTTAAGTTTTCTATTTTTGCACTTTCGAATTCGGCATTGTAACGACGGGGAGTAACACCACAACAGAAGGTAGGATCCAATATGCAGGTTTATTCACAGTCAGGCAAGCAGTGGTCAATACGGGAGCAAACAGATGTATGAGGGCAATCCAGAGTCGAAGTCAAAACAACAGGCAGCTGGTCAGAGGCAGGCAGCAAACGGCATTAAATAAATAAGCAAGGCAAAGGATCAAAAACAACGCAAAGACAGACAAAGGAAACGCGTTGTAATGTCACTGTGACAGATAACAAGACTCAGCAACATGTGTGTGGAACAAAGGGATATAAATAGTCCAAACAATCATTGTGTGAGTGGCTTCAGCTGTGAGAGTGCAATCAGTGTGGATCTGGAACTGGTTGTGTGTGTGTGGCATGACTGGGTGTTGTAGTCAATAACTTGGCAGATATGTAGTTCAATGAGTGTGAATGTGTGTGTGTGAATGTTTACCAGCGACATCTGGTGGTTGTTCACTGGTGAACATGACAGGCATCCTACCGCACAACACAACATGTTTGCTATTGCAACCGGGAACCCGTGTGACGTAGGTTGGTAATTCCTCTATAGACTGGAGAAAAGCTTGGTTGTTGCCTTATAGATACTTTCTTTCTAATAAAACTAAAGAAATGCACTTATAAATATTGCATAAAATATATCCGGTTAACTCATTCATTTCCAAATATATTGATATTCCAAGTAGGCCTAAATGTACATTTAGTGGTAAGGAAACTTTAATACATTTATTTTGTATGTGTGAATTTGTTCAAGTTTTGGTTCGACTTGTATCAATGTTTAAACACTCCTCCTACCTTTCCTTCCTATCTTTATTTTAAAATGATTTATTTGCTATTACACAGAATCTGCTCATAAATAAAAAATAAAAAAAAACGAAAAAAAAAACATTATGTTCAACTTTTTTATGACGTTTGTAATTTTTTTTTATACATAAACAAAAATCTCCACTATTCAACATTTTTCTGACTGAAGTTGACTCACTGCTCAAATCTTTCCAACAAAAACAGCATCACAGTTTTGGTACTATATGAAGAACTGTTGTCTATTGACTCTGATTTGGGTTAGATAGCTTCCTGTAATGCTCTTGAGGTTGTATATATTCATTCATGAATAAAAACAAAGACAATCAAACATAAAAAACATGGAAGCCCATGCCCACAACTGAATTATAAAAAGGTTATTGTGAATAGTTGTCTCAGAATTGTGACTTTATATCTTAGAGTTGGGAATTTACATCTCACAATACTGACTGAACTAGTTATTTCAAGAAGGTAGTGAGTGAATCATCTGTTGAACTGCATCCCAATCATCACAAATACTGTTGAAGACCTACTAGAAACCACATTAACCCAAGAGTCTCACAGAAGTCAGTCAAATTTGGTGTAGAAAAAGTCATGGTTTGGGGTTACATTCATTATAGGGGCGTGCAAGAGATCTGCAGAGTGGATGGCAACATCATCAGCCTGAAGCATCAAGACATTTGTGCTGCCCATTACATTACAAACCACAGGAGAGGGCAAATTCTTCAGCAGGATAGCGCTCCTGCTCATACTTCAGCCTCCACATCAAAGCTCCTGAAAGCAAAGAAGGTCAAGGTGCTCCAGGATTTGCCAGCCCAGTCTCCAGACATGAAAATTATTGAGCATGTCTAGGGTAAGAAGGAGGAGGCATTGAAGATGAATCCAAAGAATCTTGATTAACCCTAAAATTGTATTTTATTAAAATATTTATAATAAAACGTATAATCTGACTGATCTAACAGAAAGAAGCTAATCTTTGCTGTAATTGTATAATTCTAATAATTTTAATGAAAGAAAGGAGAGTTTAGGTATAAATATTTACATTTTCTAAGTGCTACAGTGTCCTTTGGTTTACCCTGCAATATTTTAATAAAATAAAAAAATAAAAAATAAAGAAAACTCTAAAATAATCTAACTAAAGGATCCATGTTCTGCTGCACACTGTATGTATCTCCTGGTTCACAACAGGAAGGGACAGGACTATCAAAACACATATTTATATACAGTAACTTAATAGGAAAAACACTGGAAGGACATGGGGTGAAGACAGACATCAACATAGCAAGAATACCAGACAATAACTCAATAAAACACAGGACTATAAGTACACAAAGGATGATAAAGTGAACCCTCTCAAGGCAGGCGTTGCTGATTTGCAACAGTTAAAAAATAACTACCTTATTACTCCAGATACGTATTTTTGAGCTTTTTTACTCAGAAGTACCACTGCAGGACTTTGTTGTCCATTATTAACAAACAGTTTACCCACTTCCTCACCAGATGACACACACAAAAAAGTTTCTTTGAGTACCACATGACAAAGTGCCTTGAAAACATGACCTACTCAGAGAGGATTTGAGATATTGGATTTGGATGCCATATTGTTTTTGTTGTTGTTCTGCCACTGTAAAGCAATTTGTTACATTGTTTGAAAAGTTGTATATAAAAAGTTATTGTTCATATCATATTCAGTTATCAGTGTCTAATTACCACACTGGGCCAATGTTGCAAATCTGCAACATTTCAGAACGCCTTGCATGTGAACATCTCTCTTTAAAAAAAAAAGTCAGGATTTTATTGTACTACCCCATATGATAATTTTCCCCAAATATCAGATTTTTCCTGTTTCTAAAAATTTATTTGAGCCTGAGAGGGTTAAACACAGTGGATGAACCAACACAATCTCACAGCAATTTGTAACTTTTTGATTTAGTGGCTAATTTGCCTGAATTTGTTCGATCTAATTCGTAAAATTTAGTACGATTTGTTCATCCCAAAATGACGGTTGGGCTTAGGGGTGGGGTTAGGTGCCATGCCTCCTTTTTTAAATCGTACAATTTCGCACGACTGAACTCACCAAACTCGTACTGCCACAACGTAAAATACTTACGTTTTCTCGTGAAATCAGGCTGGATGAACACAGGTGGAACAGATGAACATTAGTGGCGGGAACTGGAACAAAAACACATGGTGAAGATCACGTGAGGAAAACAAACACACGAGGAAGACAGGTATTGACACTGTAATTGTATAACTCAAATAATTTTAATGAAAGAAAGGAGAGTTGAAGTATACATATTTACATTTTCCAAGTGCTAAGGTGTCCTTCGGTTTACCCTGCAATAATATAATAAATTAGATAAAACTAAAATCATCTAAAATGAAAGATCTATGTTCTGCTGCACATTGTAATTGTATATTTCTAATAATTTCAGTGACTTTCTTTATTAAAGCATGGCAGTCGTTTCTTTTTCCACACCATAGATCATTTTTTCCCATTGTCCTATTATAACAGCAGAGCGAAGGTGTCTAAATGTGAAAGTGAGTCCCGCAGAGATTAACAGCTATAGTTAGGTTCAGATTGTAGTTAGTCTTGTGTGAGTCAGTGCAGTTCTGTGATGATAAAGTCATTAAGAAACCCCTTGAGCTCATGAAACCTCCAACACTTCACCGGCTGTTCTTTCAGGAGCGAATTTTACCGTCATTCTTCACGGGCGGCTCGTTTTTATGAGTGGTGTAAAAAATCATCTGCGGTCACACCGATCAGCACACCGCCATCGCTTATGATGATGAACGCACAGATTTAGGGCTCTGCATTAAGTCAGGGTTAAAGTACATCCAGGAGGTACAGTAGTTATCATTGAATTTGGCTTATTTGGCAGCCCGACATTCAGTTCAAGCCAGAATTATCAGCCCTTCTGTTATTAAAAAAAAAAATTGTTAAATATTTCCTGAATGTTGTTTAAGGTAAGGAATTTTCACAGTATTTCCTATAATATTTTTTCTTCAAATTTGTTTTATTTAGGCTAGAATAAAAGCAATCAAAATTTTGCTCCCACTTTATATAATGTGTCCCTAACCACTATGTACTTACATCAAAAAAATAAATACAATGTACTTACTGTGTTTATAATGTATTTGAGAACACTTGTAGTGCTTTTGAGTCGGAATAGAGGTTGGGTTATGGACAGGTTTGGTGGCATGGGTAGGTTTAAGGGTAGGTTAAGGTGTAAGGGATGGTCAACAGTGTATTTACAAATGTAATTATAAAAGGTAAATACAGATGTAGTTACATACATGTATTTAATCAAGCATAAGTACACAGTAAATACATGTATTTACACAATAGGTGTATTGTAACAAACTATTAATTCCTATGTATGTACATTAGTTAAGGCCACAATATAAAGTGGGACCAAAATTTTTTTAAGAGCCATTTTTAGGTTAGGTGAATATTATTACCCCCTTTAAGCAGTATATGTATATTTGATTGTCTACAAAACAAACCACTGTGACTTGACTAATTAACCTAATTGCCATAGTTAAGTCTTTAAATTTCACTTTAAGCCGAATACTAGTATCTTGACAAATATGCAGTCAGTATAAACTATTAATCGATTAATTTTACAGAAATTGTACTACATCATGATCAGGGTTGGGGGTAGCACTAATACAAGGTACTTAATAATATTATATTTCTAAGTAGTCTAAAAAGAAAAGTAACCCATTGCTTAAGAATTAGGTAATAATATTTTAGTTTCTTTAAAAAAAAAAATGTAATTCAAGCAGGGCCGGTGCGTTCATTGAGGCGGTAGAGTATTCAGTGTGTGTGTGTCCCCCATCTCCCACACCCCCAGGTCCTCACTTTTGTCCACGACAAGTCCCAATAAATTAAAATGATTGTGTTTTAAGATATCCATAAGCTAGTGTGCGCCAAAACAGTGACAAAATTCGCATCTAGAAGTTATAGACCTGATATAAACATCCAACACTTAATTTTTTTCTTGTCACTTCATACTTCAGTTTCTCATCAAATCATAATCAATCAAATGCTCTCTAGTATCTGACATGTCCCAACCCCCTTCAAGAAGCTTCACGTTTAATTTTCAATTGATGCACTTGAGCTCAACCACTCTCATTGACAGAGCTGTGATAAAACAAAACACATTGGCTGTTTTTTTTAAAAAAAGGGGAGGAGCTACTCTATGTCTTACAATCTCTTCGTGTTTGAGTTCAGATTACGTCAAACATTAAATAAAAATTCACATTTCAACGCAATTCACGGGACTTTTAACTGCAGATCTCCTCTATCAAACAATAAAAAAACAAACCCCTTAAAGAGATCTGTTCTGAAAAAGATCAAGCCTCAGCCAGGTTAAGAAAACTAAACTAACTCAAAAGTAACGTAACACAATGCTTACCCATGAAAATAACTAAATAATGCAATTAGGGGATTAACTAAATCTTGTCACGCATTACTTTCAAAAATAACATATTATAACAGGGGTGCTCAACCCTGTTCCTGGAGATCTACCTTCCTACAGAGTTTAGCTCCAACCCCGATCAAACACACCTGAACCAATTAATTAGGACCTGAACACCACTTGATAATTACAAACAGGTGTGTTTAAAAAGGGTTGCAACTGAAGTCTGCAGGAAGGTAGATCTCCAAGAACAGGATTGAACACCCCTGTCTTATAACAATATACACTCACCGGCCACTTTATTAGGTACACCTGTCCAACTGTTCATTCACGCAAATTTCTAATCTGCCAATCATATAGCAGCAACTCAATGAATATAGCCATATAGACATGATCAAGATGATGCAGTTCAAACCAGACGGGCTGGTCTCTGAAACTGCTGATTTACTAGGATTTTCATGCACAACCATCTCTAGGGTTAACAGAGAATGGTCCAAAATAGAGAATCTGCAGCAACTGTGTGGTGCTATCACGTCAATATGGCCCAAAATCTCTGAGGAATATTTTCAGTACCTTGTTGAATCTATGACATGAAGAATTAAGGTAGCTCTGAGGGCAAACGGGTCCAACCCAATACTAGTAAGGTGTACCTTATAAAGTGGCCGGTGAGTGTATATTGTTACCAGGAAATAAGCTGATGTGTTTCTTGATTTGATATGAGATTTTTTTTTCGTCACGTTGTCCAGCCCTGTGCTGATGCTACTGTCATTTGTTTGGCAGTTTAGCTTATTCCTGAAGACCGATGTTTGCGTTCAGACATGTTGACACTGTCAATTTAGTTAAAGGAAAAACACAACAATCCGCTTCAAACAAATCAGCTGCACCGATACAAACTCAAATAAATCCTCAAAACAGAGAGAGAGAGAGAGAGAGAGAGAGAGAGAGAGAGAGAGAGAGAGAGAGAGAGAGAAAGAGAGATTTCGTGTTCCTCTTCACAGCAGCACAAAAAGCCCTGCAGTCACACAGATAACTCGATAAATCTGCTCAAAATCAGACAAATCACCCTGTGTGCCAAAACTAGCAGCTCATGACAGGACTGACGAAAAATAATGCTACACAACTGTGGGAACAATCATCAGTCATAACACACAAAAAGGAGATCTGGAGGAGAAAAATGTAGAAAAACATCAATCGAAAGGTGCCCTATAATGAAAATCTGGGTATACTACGGCATGGTACAATAATAAAAGATCAGTATATGGGAATGCGTATACTGTGAGCCTCAGACTCCACTGTTTCCTCGTTCTCATGTAAATTACACAAGTGTAAAACCCCGGTGGACAACAACAAACTGTCTTGAGACTCCAGGCCACGCCCTCAACATTTACATGTATGCCTACTTTAGGTCATTCATCCTGACCTGACGAGCAGCTGACATCATCAAGAGAACACGTCTCATGTACAGCACTGAGATCGTAAAAAAGCTCTGACATCATAAATATGCACGTCTCAGGATGTGTTTTACAAGCCAAATATTTTCTAGTAAGACAGTATTATTATTGTTATATTGTTACACCTGTGTGTGGGACTTTTTTTTTGAAAATGCGAACCCCAAATTGTTTACTGTGCATTAATGGGCAACGACAGCATGTTTCCAACTCCCCTCAGGATGCAAAATGAAGGATTAACAGATTACACGTTTGTTCGTCTCCACTCCGAACAGGCATAAGATTATGTTTAGCTACATATTTTGTTAATTTATCGTGTTTATTGTGAAATTTGATGTGTATGCTTCAGCAAACACGTGTACACTGCTGAATCGTGTCAAATCACTTAGGTTAACTGTCATATGTTCATGCTGAGGTTGATACTAATGCTGTGTTCACACCAGAGGCATAACGCGCGGATAAATCACGCTACTCGCGCGTAAATTGCCGCGTGAACATTTGAGTTTACTCGCTTCATTCACGCGTCTAACCCCGCTTCATTCGCGTGTCAAATTCACTTCAGAACAGACGCGGATTCGCGTGATGGGCAGGGCTTCTGTCTGCCCGGTGACTGTAGCTTCGTAGCTTAATGGCTAACATGGATTTTATGAAGAAAATAACAGTGTTTATGTGTATTATGAAGGCTGAAAAACAGCGTCGATACATTTAGGACCGTGTCTGAGTCCACTAGATTCTTTCAGAGGTGCATCCAGCTCTTTAAGCTCATAAACTCCTCCAGAAACTGAACATGGATGACGGTGGCTTTTAGCAGTGCTTCTCATTGAGCCAAGCCAAGTTGATGAACTGTTGTCGGTGTCGCCTGGAGGATTTCCCCCGGGACACCATCAACAGGTTCTACGTCACAATCACGCCCCCACAAGAGCAAGCTTCTGATTGGTTAACGCAGCGCGAATGTCGGCTGAAGTTCAGATTTTCGAACTCGAGCGATTAGCGCGAAACGCATGTCAAGCATGTCAAACGCGCAAAACACTCAATTCGCGGCGCGCCATTCGCGTCATTCACGCAGCGCCATTCACACGTATCGAGCAGCAGGATGTCTATTCGCGCGTTTGCATTGACTTAACATGTAAATCACTTGCGCTTGACGCGCGTTCCGCTTCTGGTGTGAACGCAGCATAAGAGGTTAATAATACCTTCTGATTCTGTGAGGATTTTATGGAGTAATACGTGAGCTCATAAAACAGTTTCTTGAGATTTTTGAACTTACGAAGCCATAAACCTACCATGTAGATATCAGAGCACAATTTATCTTATTACACCAATGCAGTATACGGCACCTTTAAAACTGTATCATTAAAGCCTTTTGAAGAGGGAAGTCCTCACATTCAATGACGATAATCTGATGGAAGCTTACAAGCTACTTTTTTTTGTGCTGATAAACCAGTTGTAAAAAGCAACAGCCAATCAGAAATCTCCCTGCTTTAAAAAGCTCAAACATTTTAAGTGACATAGTTCATACATAAATGACAGGACAATTTCCCAATTCAGAATTATCCTTATTTTAAATTACCAGAGATCAGAAGAGAATGGCCAGACTGGGTAGTAACTCAAATAACCACTCGTTACAAACGAAGTCTGCAGAAGAGCATCTCTGAACGCGCAACACGTCCAACCTTGAGGCAGATAAGCTACAGCAGCAGAAGACCACACCGGGTGCCACTCCTGACAGCTGAGAACAGGAAACTGAGGCTACAATTCACACAGGCTCATCAAAACTGGACAATAGAAGATTGGAGAAACGTTGCCTGGTCTGATGAGTCTCGATTTCTGCTGCCACATTCAGATGGTATAGTCAGAATTTGGCATCAACAACATGAAAGCATGGATCCATCCTGCCTTGTATCAACGATTCAGGCTGGTGGTGGTGGTGTAATGGTGTTGGTGTATTTTCTTGGCACACTTTGGGCCCATTAGTATCAATTGAGCATCGTGTCAACGCTACAGCCTACCTAAGTATTGTTGCTGACCATGTCCATCCCTTTATGACCACAGTGTACACATCTTCTGATGGCTACTTCCAGCAGGATAATGCGCCATGTCAAAGCGTGAATCATCTCAGGTTTCTTAAACATGACAATGAGTTCACTGTACTTAAATGGCCTCCACAGTCACCAGATCTTCAATCCAATAGAGCACTTTTGTGATGTGGAACAGGAGATTCATATCATGGATGTGCAGCCAACAAATCTGCAGCAACTGTGTGATGCTATTATGTCAAAATGGAGCAAAATCTTAGAGGAATATTACTAGTAGCTTGTCGAATCTATGGGTGCTTTCACATCTTTAGTTCGCTTCATTTGGTCCGCACCAAGGGTAATAAATGATATTTGTTACATCTTCAACCGTCTTTGGGTCGTTTTCACACCACACTGCCTGCTTTGGTCCGAACCAGTTGAAACGATGCAAAACGCAGTCATCTGACAAAATCCACATCTCTTATTGGCCAGATGTTGTTGAATATATTTCCTAAACTGCTTATTTATTGGTCAGAATTCACGTGCGGGAAAATGCCAATTAACTCCTGCAAGTAAACAAACCGGCAGACACAAAATGTCGCTTTTACTATGAAGGGACGACTGCGCTGACTGATTGTATCTCTACTTTAGACAAACTATACATTATGAAAATGAAGCGCGGCCGCGGCTGAAAAACAGTATTTAATGCATCGCTCGTCACTTCTGGAGGAGGCGTGAATTAATTTAGCTAAACTGCGACATGGTCATCTTGCGGAAATATTACCAACGATCCATCAGGTAATGTTTTTCCCCTCCTCTCTCTCTCTGTTGGTAAAGCGCTGTCATCCAATATATTTCCTCCATATCCCATAATGCACAGCGCATCAGCCTACGGCAGCTGAATTAGTCCGAAAGGCGCAGTACTTTTTGCGGTTGGACCTGTTTTAGTACAAATCATATTCTCACCGCAAACGAACCACTCCAGGGTTAGTTTGAAAGCGTACCGAGACCACCTCTTCAAGTAGGTCTCGGTATGTTTTTTTTGGTCCGCTTTTGGTGCGCCCTCGAGTACGATTGCTGCATTCACACCTGCCCAAACGAACCGCACCAAGAGGGTGTCATGTTCACCAGCGAACAACCATCAGATGTCGCTGGTAAACACTCACTCATGAAACTACACATCTGCATTCTTCTGGACTACATATGCATACATGCACTTCTCCTAGACACTCACGCCTGCTCACTCATCCAGCTTGATTACATTTGCACACCTGAGGACTTTCAGAGACTGATTAACACACACTATTTAAGCCACACATTCACCCCTTCAGTTTGCCGAGTCTTGTCTACTGTTTAGTGACATTTCAACACGTTTCTCCCTGTCTTGTTTCTCCGTGTCTGAATCTAGCTTTGTATCCTAGTTATCCTGTTTAGCCGCCTGCCTTTCAACCTATTGCCTGTTTACTGACTTCGACTCTGGATTTGCCCGCACATACCTGTTCATACCTGTTTTGACCATTGCTTGCCTGACAAAGAATAAACCTGCATATTGGATCCTACCTTCTGTTGTGGTGTCACTCCCCGTTGTTACAGAGGGAAAGCGAACTCTAGTGCGATTCAATCGAACTAAATAAGGCAGGTGTGAAAGCACCCTAAGATTCAAAGGATTAAGGCAGTTCTGAAGGCAAAAGAGGGTCCAACCCGGTACTAGTAAGGTGTACCTAATAAAGTGGCCGCTGAGTGTACTGTATGTAAAGTGTGTATGTGTAACAGGGGCAAGTAGCTACCAGTAAAATAGCTAGATTTATGTGTAAACAGTGCATTTTATTTAGTTGTTCTGGCAGATTTACCAGTTTACAAAAATGTTCCAGTATTACTGTGATAAAGGGGTTTATAACTGTTTATCATGTTCACAAAACACATCAGGGCATTGACTGACAGGCTATGATCAAATGAGGAACATGCAGATATACAGACATGCAGTAGGTTTTTCTAAATGTGTTTACTGTGGATGTATCTTGTTCCTCATTATTTATTTAACACAATGTGGGTAGGATAGTGTATGTGTGTGTGTGTATCTTGTATTCATTATATCGTGGGGACCAAATGTCCAAAAGCAATAGTGGTATTTTTTTGGCCATTTTTGTCCTCATGAGGAAAACAGCTCATAAATCACACAGGGTATTTTAAAGTATTCTGAAAATGTAAAAATAACTGTGAAGGCTGGATTTAGGGTTTAAACATCATTACGTCTATGAGAAGTCCCCATAAAGATAGCTGTACAAGTGTGTGTGTGTGTGGTAAAGATGGTTATAAAACCCTCACTAGTCCCTAAAGATCTTTTTCTCTCTTGTATAGATTTGTTTTACTGAACATCGCTTTCACTCCGTCAAACACATGAACATTTATGAGAGATTCTGGCTATTAAACTGACTAACAAGCAGAGAGTTGTGATTTTCTTTCCTCTGGAGAGTAGATTTTGCTTTCAAAGTCAATTTCTCTATTGGCTCCTACCTTAAAGCCTTTTAAAACATAAATAAAAGCAACATTTTTTTAGATAAAATGTTACTATTATTAGGGCAACACGGTGGCTCAGTGGTTAGCACTGTCCCTTTACAGCAAGATCACTGGTTCAAGTCCCAGCTACGTCAGTTGGCATTTCTGTGTGGAGTTTGCATGTTCTCCCCATGTTGGCGTGGGTTTTCTCCGGGTACCCCACAGTCCAAAGACATGCGATGAATTGAAAAAACTAAACTTGCCGTAGTGAATGTGTGTGAGTGGGTGTGTATGGATGTTTCCCAGTGCTGGGTTGCAGCTGGAAGGGTTGACCCCTGATGAATAAGAGGACTAAGCTGAAGGAAAATGAATGAGGTAAACAGAATTTTGCATGCTCAAATTCTAGTGTGGCTGCGGCAGTCACAGTCAGGGGTGCCACTGGCCGGTACAGGCCCAATGACAACATTTTGAGGTTGTCGCGGATGAAAGTGAAGAGCGGTGCTCTTGGTCACCGCAATCACCCCAATCACAGTCACTTGCACATCATCCCCAGTCATCACCTCATCCCAATAAATCCCAGCACCTCACTCCACTCAGTGTCCCGCCTTGTTTACGACAAGAAGGACTACACTCTCCTCACAGTCAGTGTCCTATGGTCTCCAGAGTCTGCGTCTCCTTCTCAGTGTGGTTTCTTCTGGTCCCTTTCCTGGTTGTCGTTATCCTGGAGTTCGTCTAATCTGTGTACCTGGTTCCCTATTCCTCTGTAAAGTCTAGATTGGATACAGCTGCGAATACGCACATCAATATAGCATCATTTTTATAACGCTGTATGTATATATTTACAGAACTGTGACGGTTGGTTTTCGAAAAAAAAAAAAAAATCGAAAAGATGTCTAAGAATAGACCAAAACTAGACTAGTCATCATGTCTACAGAAATAAATGACTACACAAAGTTTGTCTACTCTATTTTGACGACTAGTCTAGTTTTGGCCTATTCTTATTAATATATATCTGATTTTTACTGACAGCCCAAGTTTAGCCTTGTTTTAGCCAAGCTGTCTAAGTTTAGATGTCTAGACGTCTGTTAAACACAAAATAGTTTGCTGGGTTTACATTACAGTGATGGTTGGGGTGGGGATAGACATTAATAAAATAGAATAAATGGGAAATCTAATAAATAATACTAAGAATTCTTGTTAATTTCGGACTGCAACCGTAACTGATCTAGCAACAACCCCATTCCTCCTCCGGTCCATTACCTGCCTAATTCAATCATCCTCATCTTCTTGTATTATCCAGCATCATTAAACTTTGTTTACCATTCTGCCATCCTCTCAATAAACTGTTATCTACTCTCGTCTGTCTCCCTTTTACTTCTGTAACATTACCTTAGGGTATTATTAATATTTATTGGGTACTAAAAATATGTTTTAATACTCAATAAATCTTTTAAAAGTTAACTTAAGCATAGTTAATAGTAATTTAGATAATTATTAATGTATTATAACTAATTTATATGGAAATAATAATAATAACAATAAAAAATAATAATAATGATAAATGATATTAATAAATAATAATAATAATAAATAATAATAATAATATTAATAATAATAATAATAAATAAAAACAACAACAATAATAATAACAACAATAAATATTAATAATACTACTACTACTACCAATAATAATAAACAACAACAAAAATTAATAACATTATTATTATTATTATTAATAATAATAATAATAACACTAATAACAATATTATTAATAATAATAATTAATAATAATAATAATAATAATAATAATAATTATAATAAAAAATAATATATAATAATAAATAAATAAATAAATAATAATAATATTATAAGTGTAATTATTATTACTGACTTAATATATAATATTATAAAATTATATTTCTAACTTCAATAAGACGTTTAGTTTATTATTATTATTATTATTATTATTATTATTATTATTATTATTATTATTATTATTATTAAACTTCTTGCAATAAGTTCAATATATCCTAATAAATTCAAAGTTTTATTTACTATTATTGTGTTTTTGTTTTGTTTTAGTGTTTTGTTTCACTAAAACCTGAACCACACTGTTCCAGTTACTGAACTACACTGTTCCAGTTACTATGACCATTTATGTGAAGCTGATTTGACACAATCTACATTGTAAAAGCGCTATACAAATAAAGCTGAATTGAATTGAATAGTGTAAAAATACCACATTGCTTGCACTCTAATTATAAAGTGATCGCAAACAATGTTTTAAAGCATTTATGAAGTCAAGTCATGTCCTTCACAATTTACAGTAACTTTCAATTACATATTTATAGGCTCAAATAACTTCTAAACTATTTTACAGTACAGAAAAAATGCACCTGACCACAAACACAGACGAGAGAAAATGAGTTGTATTTAATTGCTCTATGGAAGTGTGAAAGAAAAGCCTGTGTTTCTGCAGGCTCATTTCCGTCTGAATCATGCTTCAGGCATTTTTTTTCTGACAGATTCCTGTGTTTCAGAAAAGACAGAAGACTGAATGACACAGCTCGCAAGATATTAAATGCTCATTTGATAATTGTTGTGTGCCGTGAGGATATGTTGTGAGTAAACAGCTCATCATCTCGGATCAAACAGCAAACTTTGAGTCTGTTCAGGTAATTAGTTCACATGCGTAACCGAAAAGCTGCTTTAGAGAGAAACACAGTGAGTCAGAGACTGAAGAACAACATGCTTTACTCTAAACTGTTTCCCATTTTTCAAGAGATTTCAGCGATTAATGAGATTTTAGAGAAAAAAAAGCCTGAGAGATAATATCAGTATGCTAGTTTTAAAGATACCTATAAGCTAGTGTGCTCCAAAACAGTGACAATATTTGAATTTATATATAAACCTTCATATACATAACCTTAAATCAGAAAAAGTTGAGACTGTATGGTAAACGCAAATAAAAAAAGAAAGTAGTGATTTCTAAATTTTCTTTGACTTTTATTTTATTACAGACAATACAAACATTATTTAAAATGTTGCTCATGATTTTTTATGTTTTTTTTAAACATGTAAACACATTTAAAAAAAGTTTTAACAGTAAAGCATTTACCACTTTGTAATGTTGCTAATCCTTTTCACAACACTTAAAAAACATTAAGGGACTGAAGACATCAAGTGATGAAGTGGTTCTGGTGTATTTTAGCCCCATTTTTCTGGCAAACAAGTCTAAGGTATGCAACAGTACAGAGTCTTTGCAGAGTCATGTTTTGTGCTACAAAATGCACCACACATTCTCTATTGAAGACAGGTCGGGACTGCAGGCAGGCCAGTCAAGTACCTCAAGTAATTTAAGGGCCATGAAACCCCCTCGTTTCAGCAGGGTGTTTTCACACCTCTACTTTGGATAAAGTCAGAAAAGTGGGCGTGTCCAGCTCTGTTTAGGGGGGAGTGTCGGAGGAAGTAAAGTGGGAGGGTGTGGGAGTGTCTATTTGGGCGCGCGCGAGTTTCAGTCAAAATACACACACATGAGAAAGTGATGGTGTTTAACCTACATGGACATCTGTAGTCGAATTATTTGCCAAATTATTAAATGTTGGACTTTAACTGCAGTTTGGCTCTTTCATTCAGGGAATTCATTCATGCCCCTCGAGACAAACGAGATATTTGATTCGAGGAACTGCTCTAAGCGTGTATTTTTCATGCAATGTTTGATACCGCACGGCGAATGAGAGAAAAAAAAACTCTGCATTTCCCGGAAACTTAGATGCTCTCGGCAGGTAGCGTCAGAAAGCTGCGTGTGTTATTCCGGTCACTAAATGCGGTGCTGTGTTTGCACTCAGTGCAATAGTTAACTTAATTCGATACGAACAAACTGAATAAACAAAGAGCACTGGTCGCTCACTTACCAAATCTGTAGAGACAGGACAATCACCAGCAACTAGAGCCGCGTCTTTATGAAGAGAAGACTAATGTTACAAGCGAATCCGGATTTCAGCGTTTGCAGATGAGAACAGCTCTCAGGTAAACAATGTTCCTCCTTAGACACGTAAGTTATTAGCCCCTTTCACACATACAGACCTTTCCGGAAAATTGCCGGCAATTTTCGGGAAAGGTTGTATGTGTGAACAGGTCCTTTTTGAAAATACCGGTAAATTCGTTCTGGCTATTTTCCGGAAAGAGAAGTTGTAACATTACCGGCAATTTGCCGGAATGCTGCGCTGTGTGAACGCAGAAGGAAGATTTCCGGAATAAGCTCGTGCACGTCTAGAACGTGCTGACGTGAGACGTCTGCTTTAGCCAATCACAACAGTCAGACGCATTTACGTCCGCGCGGTTTGTGAGAATAAAAGCCTTTGAATATTTTTCCAGACACATTTAGCTGCTAGAAGTTAGTCAGATAACGTTTATATGTTCTTCTTAATGCCAACTGTGCAAACAATCATCGATAAGATGCTTATGATAAGCCGTTGTTTGTTTACCTTCAAGCTTTGCGTGTGCCCATGAAACAGCCTGTGAGCGTCAGCACACGCACATATTATGAACATCTCGACATGCGAATATGATCCAGTGAAAGTTGTTTACAATATTGATCATCCACAGAGTTTGTAATTTAGTCAAATGTTTACAAATACAAGCGCAGCCGTTTAAAGCTCATTTGTGGTGAATGATGTCAGAATTTACCGGTATTTTGGAATGGATGTGTGAATGCTCTTTTCCGGAAAATTTCCGTAACGTCCTCGCCTGTGTGAACAGCGCTTTTTTGAATATACCGGTAAAGTCTTTCCGGAAATTTTCCGGATATTTACCGGTATCACTGTGTGAAAGGGGCTAAAGTTGTCGAGCGTAGCGTATACTGTTAATCCACACGTGACTTCAGCTGAGCTCTCACAGAGAGAAAATGAAAACAAAACTTAAATGGCAGCAAACTATAAAAGCAACACTTCACGCTTGTTTTGCCAACACAACGTGGCGTCTCTGTCGTCTAAACACTGTGACACTAATGAATATTAATGAAGTTGCACAATAGAGCGCGCTGATTGGTTTGAACCAAGCCTTACTCATGCATTAATGCATCACACTGTAAGACGTAATAAGACTCACTCTGGCACAGACGTCCAGTCTGCACGCTGGAATACACGCTATTATGTCATGACCGTGACGCATTTTCAAAAATTCGTTTCTAACAGGAAGTACAAATTTGCTTGAAATAACGCAAAAACAACCAATTTACACTTTTTAGTGAAATATAGGTGTCCTAATAGTGTTTTTAGCAGTGTGGGACACATATACGACTGTCAACAGCTCAAAAAATGTGTTTTGGTGTTTCGTGACCCTTTAAGTAAAGAAGGCAGCATATTGTGTTCCAAAATCTCTGTGCTTTTCAGCATTAATGGTGCCATCACAGAAGTGCAAGTTAGCTTTGCCAAAAGCACTGACACAACCCAATAACATGACAGACCCTGGCTTTTGGAGTTGTTAATGGAAACAGTCTAGATGATCCTTTTCTTCTTTGGTCCAGAGCACACGGCATCCATATATCCCAAAAATACCTGAAACACTGATTCATCTGATCATAGTACACGTTTCCACTGTGTGATGGTCCAAATGTCTCAAAGCTCAGAGAATTCGACAATGCTTCTGGACACTGTTAACATAGGGCTTCCTTTGGCACAGTACAGTTTTCACTAGCATTTGTGGATGTAACTATGTATTGTGGTACTTGACACAGGTTTGCCGCAGTAGTCCTGAGCCCATGTGGTGATATCACTTATAGATGAATGAGGATTCCTGATGCAGTGCTGCTTGAGGGATCTGAGATCATGGTTGTTCAGCTTAAGCTTGCACCCTGGTCCTTTATGCACAGAAATTCCTCCAGATTCCTTGAATCTTTTAATGATGTTCTGCACTGTTGAAGGTGAAATATCCAAATGTCTTCCTATCTTTCTTTGAGGAACATTGTTTTAAACATTACAAAAATGTTCTCATGCATTTGTAGTCAAACTGGCAATCCTCGGCCCATCTTTGCTCCTATAGGACTAGACATTTGCTTGGATGCTGTTTTTGTACCAAATCATAATAACAATCTCCTGTTGAGATCACCGGTTTCAAATCATCATCATTTAACCAATTTACCTGATTACTAGCCCTAAACTGCTCCTGTCCCAACTTTTTTTGAAAAAAGTTGCAGGTCCGAATGACAGGAGAGAACATATATATCTACAAATGAAATAAAGTTAACCAGACAAAACATGAACTATTTTGTGTTCATATTGTCTGCACTGAAATACAAGTCAAAGCACATTTGGAAGTCACTACTTTCTTTTTCATTTCTGTTTTCCATGCTGTCACAACTTTTTCTGATTTTGGGTTGTACCTTGTTGGAGAAGCAGTAGCAGGTTATGCAGAGTTCAGACTGCATGATTTTCAAAGTAATCGTGTCAGATGTTTTCACACTGCTTGACTATCTGGGCTGGCATTTGTCGCTGCTTTGTTTACACTGCAAGATGGATCGGCGACAGGGGCTTTCACATTGCATGACTTTACAATAGGAAGAATCGCCGACAACTTCGTCCAAACTACGTCTCACAGCCAAAAACACGTCGTATATCTTTTGTTATTATCTACATAACGAGAAGGAAGCCTTTAATTGGGTAGAAAATGTAGATATTTGCTAACCTGGGTTTGAAGGGAATTAGCCATTTCTCCTCAACTTTCTTGTTTTAGCTTTCTGTATGAAACGTCAAACAGACACGGGTGCTCCTGTCAAACCTCCACTAGTTTTTCCTCCGTTCCTTGGGTTCAAATAAACCAAAAATGAGCACTTTTAACTTCTCCAACCTCCCACTGGCCAGCAGGTACACACACACACACACACAAGTGAATGCTGCTCTCTCATTGGCTGTAGGCGATCGCCGATGTTATTTTCAGTCAAAACTCATTTTACACGGCATGATTTTAATCAACTCATCAGCGATTCTCTCAGATGGCGTCTTAGATACTTTATACTGGGTGATCACGTGCACGAGCACCGATTTGCCTGTGATTTTAGGCATTTGTAGGCGGTTTCTCAAGACCTGTCGGCGAGTCAAAATCGGTGCTAAAATCATGCAGTCTGAACAAGGCATTAATCTGCTAACTTCAGTCCCACAGGAAATAGTAGACCACAAGACTTTTGGCCAGCGGAGAAATTAAAATGGTCGTGCCCAACTCAGTCTGGTTCTCTCAAGGTTTTTTTTCTTCACTCCCACCAGGTGAAGTTTTTTTCCCTCTCCGCTGTCGCCACTGCCTCGCATGGTTCAGGATTGGTAGAGCTACGCATCGATGAATTTTCTCTTCAGTGTTTGAACTCTCAGTAATGATTAAATACACTGAACTGAGCTGAACTTAAACACTAAAACTTGAACCACACTGTTCCAGTTACTATGACCATTTATGTGAAGCTGCTTTGACACAATCTACATTGTAAAAGCGCTATACAAATAAAGCTGAATTGAACTGATTTGAACCATCCGGGCGTAACAGCCAGGCCGCTCACCCTCCCTCTCCCAGCATCGTCGCACAACAGAAGGACTATACTCTCACAGTCATTGAAACCATAACGTCTCAGTTATACCAAAGTCCCTTTAAGGCAAGTCATTTCACTCTGCGGCCATCTTTGAAACTCGTCTCGATAGTAGCACAGTATGCTCGGACATTCTGTTTGAATAGGGAAACATCAAATTCTCCAAAATTACTTGCCAAGCTTACGATTAAATTTCATATTACGAATAATCAAAAAAAAAAAAAAACAACAGCTGTCTATTTAGTTTCATTTCTAAATGTTTGTATCACACAAAATCTGCAGAAACTCACGTCCGGTCCTAGCCCCTCCCCCGGAAAATTGTTACTCTATTGCAATCACTGATTGGCTCCTGTACTAGAAGGCGGGCCTTATTCGCCAAATAGCGACCGCTGATTGGCTCCTATATTACAAGGCGGGGCTTTATTCGCCATAATGACAGTTACACTTTGCCCCGTTTAAAAGTATACAAGTGACAAGTCTTGCGTATTCTACAGTCTTTGATTATTTTTACCAGTCTATTCCCTGTGATCTCCAGTGTCTGCTTCTCTCCTCCTAGTGGGGTTCTCTCCTGGTCTCCTCTGGTTCTGTGTTCTCCAATTCCTCTGTGTTCCTGGTTCCTCATCATCCTCCAAGCCCTCCTCATCATCTGGTCCACTGCTTCATCATATCATGCGATAGACTTTTCCTGTTCAGATCAAAATAAACTGTTATTCATACTCCGGTCTCTTCCCCCTTCTGTGACACCAACTTTGGCATACTCTTTTCAACATACTACACTTTGCTAAATCTACTAATTCCATGTTTAAGTACTATTTAGGACAGATAGTATGTCAATTGGGATGCAGCAAAGCTGACAACTGACATAGAGCCTAAAACAGACCTAAAACATCTGAACATCTTTCCTAAAATACCTGAAACTCATTTTATCCAGTGGAGCTTCCAAATCCTCCAGGAGAGTGTCCAGAATCTGATATGGGATCTGAACCCCATTGACTGCTATAATACGTGTGGCTCCTGTAAGGGCACAAAAGCTCTGTCAGCATTACTGAATCCAGCCAGACACAGCAATAAAGCAGAGAGAGAGAGAATTATAACACCTTCACACTGACTTCAGAACAGTTCATAGGCTAAATCACATCCACAGAGACTTCAAAAAAGTACGAAAAAACACATTGAGGATATAATTTCATACTATGGGCTGTATGCACAGCTAGTGTTTTTCAGCCTTCCAGAGAAAGATTAATGTGACGGGTGACGGGTAGGTTGCTTTTAGAGCATCTACTGTATGTTGTAATATAATTGAAATATAATCAGTTAAATAGACTTAAACATTTGATTAGTTGTTCAAGTGTAAAACAAGATGAAAGGCCGTTTAAATGCAAGCGCCATCAAGCAAGGGAGAAACAGACAAGTAGCAACATTAAAAATACTGTGGTAAAATACATTTCCATATTTTAAAGACATAGTGAATGAAATTTAATGCAGTGCTTCTGGTCAAGTCTGAGACCCACTTTATATCATATATCCATCAGGCAGTGAAGACTGCTGATTAAAAAAGAAATCACACCTTAAACATGGCAATTTTGTAAGGTCATGACAATTCACAATAATAATTAAAAATTTCACTATTATAATTAAAAAATAATTGTGTATAGAATACTAAAAATCAAACACGGAGAGTCTCAAAAATCTTTTTGTATGAGGAACTACTTTCTTCCACCATTCATTCACATCTGCAGCTGATGTCAAACAGCAGGAAGCATTGCTATTTCACCAAGGTCACTTTAGAGCTAGTATTTGAATGATTCTCTAGCGTAATGTCTAAAGTGATGACAAAACAGGTGATTTTGCTCACATTAAGATTATAATGATGAACTGCATGAAATGCTATCAGTCTACAGAGATTTCCCTGTATTTCCCTGTAGCAATCAGGATTTCACTAAAATTAAACCCAAAAAAGCCAGAGCAAAGCAAACACTAGCAGATTACTATGGTATAATTACAGCACTACAACATACAAGAGAGAGAGAGAGAGAGAGAGAGAGAGAGAGAGAGAGGGGGGTCGACATAGAATGTCACTTACCTGTTCTGTAATGATTTGTTCAGCTGTAGTTTGACATTTGCACTGAGAAAATGTTGAGTTTTTCTCTCTTTGAGGAGTTATGCAGTCTGTCGCCATCTTGTGGGGGTCAAGCGTCAATTTCTTTGCTGTGCTCAGTATGACAGACTGATGGCTTCAGCATACTGAATCTCTAAAATTATGCATACACACTTTAAAATAGGCACTATTCCTTTAAATAAACTGCATAGTTGCAATCTAAACGACTACTTTTCTACCTAAAAAGCCTCAAAAGTACATGAAGTCGTCCATCAGCTGAAATATTTGTCTAACTGTAGTGAGTTTATCGATCTGCTGTCACTCTATATGGGCAGAGCAATTCAGAAGGGTAAAGAGGCTGTACTTTGAGTGCTGTTATTGCAAAATATCGCACAGCAATCAGATTTGAGAACCAGACAGAACTGTTGTGTGTGTGTGTGTGTATATATATATATATATATATATATATATATATATATATATTCCATTAGCAACAGAAGACAAGCAGAACCATACAAACAACATACATTAAAAAAAGACAGTTCATTCCTCAGATGTGACTGATAATGTATGTGTGTGTATGTATATATATTAGGGATGTAACGATACACTCAGCTCATGATACAATGTGTATCACGATATAATGTTCACGATTCGATATGTATCACGGTATTTGGAATAAAAATTGAAAATTAAACTGAAATGCAAATTTTTATTTAAAAGAAAATTTAATTACCAACTAAACTATTATTTATGTATTTCTTTTGCTTCAACTTGTTAAACTGAAACTTCTTTAAGAAAATAAATTAAACATGACTGTCTCTGGAAAATAAAACAATTTAAAAACTTCTTATAAAATATTATTGAAATTATTCAATTCAATTGAATTTAACAGTAAGAGCTTAAGGCTTTGCTTGTGTAACAGGGTTAAAATAATGTTTAATTGTCTTTCACCAAAATGGGTTATTCTGTTTATTTTCTGGTTGTTGAGAGACCTCTTGTGGCAACAGTGTGTAATTGTTTCTTTCACCTTTCACCTGCAAAGCCCCGCCTACAGCAGAAAATGGTTGCTGAATGCAGAAAGGCGGTAGGTAAAATGTGCTCCAGCTAAATGTGACAAATTTTGTATTTTAACACATATTAATAACACATGCAAGCCCAATATGAACATTAAGTGATGTTTTAGATCAAATCTGTCGAGTGATTGCCGTGTGTGACAAACTTTGTGTGGTTTAATTTGCTCATGCTATGTGTAGCTGGAATGATGACATTAATATGTGCAGGGGTGATTTCTTACTATTTGTTTGGTTTTTTTAGATGCATGTTTAAATGCATACTGTTGCCAGAGGATGTATATTTCTGTTACAGGTATGTTGAACTTTTGTAAATAAATAATGTTTTGTTAAAATGACTTTATGTGGCAACACAGCAGAAAATGGTTGCTGAATGCAGAAAGGCGATGCATGTTTAAATGCATACTGTTGCCAGAGGATGTATATTTCTGTTACAGAATAAACAACGCAGAACGCAGTTCTCTGTGTCCGCTTGAGTGATTTGCGTCATCAGGAAGAGAAGCGTTACACTTGGTCACTTGCGTGTTTTGTGTGTGCAAAAACAAACAAATAAATAAATAAATAAAATAAAAAAAAATCCACATTTCCAGGTAATCAGCAGTTCTATAAGATAATCCTGAACTTATGTGTATCTGTCTGAGAGGTTTTTATGGATGGCTGTCTTCATGTTGGGCATGATGAGTGACAGGGTGGCCGTCTTTTCATTACACAGGACAGTCGTGACTCTTTTCAGCAGTTTAGGCAGGTTTACCATTTCTTCGGCATCGCTGATGTCGGTGATATCAAGTGTATCATGTTGACGTGCATTTTTGTGTACCTCTGTACTCAAAAGGGTTAATGCTCGTCGTAATCATAACTCTAAAATGCGATATGATTGTTTAAATAATGTGTGTGTTTTCGGTTTCATTTCCACTGCTAAGTGCTGTTCATACTTCCCACACGGCTCCTGAACGATCACTCTGTTTCACAAACTGAATGTTGTTTACTACTTTATTACCTGTTAGTCACAACCTGCAGGTTCTGTTCACTGAAGCAGACGCGCGCGCGTCTATCATAGTCCGCCCTCTGTAGTAACAACTCACGGTCAGCTCACGTCATGTGAGATTTTGCGTCCGCCAATACATTATTATATGAAGACAGAATGATATTTTAGGGTGAGTTGTACCTTATAAATACAGTATGGGACTCTTTCCACACTATTAGGAGGTATCCATGTCGCTGTGCAAAGTATGTAAATCACTGTGAAGACTTTAAAACTTAGGATGTTTGACCCAGTATGCGTGTCAAAAAGCATATTAATAAGAAATGTACAAATGTTTACCTCATTGCTATCTTTTACCTTGTTGTACCTTTAATAAGAGTGTACTGTACTTGGAAACAGTTATGCTATGGTAAACATGAGTAAATTTAGGAATTAAGACCACACTGGGTATTGATACTCAGGACTCAAATATCTGAACTCATTCCCACAGTTATTAAATGACCGCTGTGCTGATATTCCTCATTAAGCTGCAGTTTCCTGCTTAATTACACACAGATCAGCGTTTTAGAGCTGACCTGAGATCAGCGGTGTGGGTTAAAGGTCAACGGCGGACTCTCACGGGACTCTCGCTCGCATTTTCTCCATCTGAGGTGGAGAATCGATTCTCCTCAAGATTCACAGCCTCACATTTCGTTCTCATTTCTATATTTCTCACTCACAGGAGCAGTGCCTGTCCTGAGAGAGACACAACATTATCCTGAAGAAGCGAGGGAAATAAAAAATGAACAGAAACTGATCACAGCCCATCACAGTAAACATCTATCCAAGAGATGGAAGAAAATGTTATAAAAATAAGCGTGCTACTCGTTTACATTTAAACTCTTTTATATTTACATTTTTAAAGCTCTTTTACAGGTGGCATGGTGGCTCAGTGATTAGCACTGTCGCCTCACAGCAAGAAGGTCACTAGTTTGAGTCCCGGCTAGGTCAAATGGCATTTCTGTGAGGAGTTTACATGCTTGTCCTCATGTTGGGGTGGGTTTCCTCCGGGTGCTCCGGTTTCCCCCACAGTCCAAACAGATGCACTATAAACATACGCTGGAATAGTTGGCGGTTCATTCCGTTGTGGTGGCCCCTGATGAATAAAGGGACTAGGTCGGAGGCAAATGAATGAATAAAGCTCTTTTACATTTATTTTAAGATCTTAATGCTTATTTAAAGTCACAGGCCTACAATAACGTTAAATAACATTGCCCATATTTATGATTTGTAGTTTCAAATAAAAAATAAATTTTTAATACATAAAAGCCTTTTTTTAAATGAATAAAAAATGTGGTATGTTTTACATTCAATTTCCAAATCAACAAATTTTTGATAGTGAAATAAGAAAAATAAGTCAAATCAAAGTCAAAGGTTGATGACCTTTCTTTTCCGTAAAGAATATAATTAACTTTTGAGCTGCAAAAGTATCGTCACTTTGTTATAATATATGACTTATATAGTCATGCTTCTCTCCTCCTAGCAGTATACATTTTTTCACATTAATATTTAAATAAAGTATAAAATAAAATAATAAAAAAAACATACAAACACAGGAAAAATCTGCTCTAAAGAAGGAAAAAAAATCTAAGTAAAATAAAACTCGGCAATCATTTAAATTCTTTACATTTTTAGGCTCTTTTATATGTATTAAAATCTCTTTTTTAAAGTTAGACCTTAATATAACATTAAGATTAAAGAACATTGCAAACATGTTTCTTTGGATTTATTGTTTCAAAATAAAAAAAGAGAATAAAAATTTAAATTAAAGTAAATTGTATAATTTTTAAAATGGACTAAAACGTGTTTCAAAAAGATTTAAATCAAAACTTTATTGAAAGTGAAATAAATAATACAAATAAGTCAAAACTATTAACTATTCAGTGGATCTATATTCTTTAAGTATTACAATTAACTTGAGCTGCAAAAGTACCATAAATGTGGCATAATACATAATGATTTAGGCAGGACAAGATTTTATGCAGTTTAATATATATATATATATACACACACACATATACACACACATTCATTTTTTTTTTCAGCTTAGCCCCTTTATCAATCTGGGGTTGCCACAGCGGAATGAACCACCAAATTATACAGCATATGTTTTATGCAGTGGATGCCCTTCCAGCTGCAACCAATCTCTGGGAAACATCCATACACTCACTTACACCCATACATATGGATTAGCCTACCCAATTCACCTGTACCATGTTTTTTTTAGACTTAAGGCCAAGTTTATATATCTAATATAAAAATAAATGTAATAATGCTAAAGAAATAACGTAACTACTAAGTTTATTGGTATACTATGGTTTTTCTCAGTAAATTCACAAGTTTTGTAGCAGAAAAAAAACACAGAATCTTAACTGAATTTCTCTCATATGTGCGTAATACAAGTTTAAAGTCAAAGGCAAAAGAAAAAGTTTTGAATGCACAGATGACTGTTTGAGCTACAGAATAAGGTCATTTTCATGTATAGTGATTTAAATATGTGGTTTATAATGCAAAAAACAAGTTCATAGCCGATGTTAAGCTACAACAAGTACATAAAAGCATTAAAACAAAGCAGCCCATATGATTAATGCATAGCAAGTCTTCAGACGCTGCATGAAAGAGGCGCTAGTGTAATTCACCATACAATATAAAATGGCCTTATTCTGCAGCCTTAAAGCTCATTTGTGCATAAAACTGCATTCCTGCACATAAATAAACATGTTTTTACACATGCACATGGTGTTATATATTGAAAAATTTGTGTAAACAAGCCATTAAACAAAGCAATAGTCTTTTGCATTCACAGCATCTCTAGACTATAACGAGTATCAATTCTTCCCCTCAGCCTAAAAACTCCCAGCAAAGGGGAGTTGCAATGAAATAAACATTTTTTTTTTTTTTACACATGCATATTTTGTTATATACAACAGTTGTTCGCAAAGAGGGGGACGGGACCCCCCCGGGAGGTCACTGTAACACCTGGGTTCACTACAGAAAGGCAAAGGATTATCAAAACACATAGATTTAATGATATACACTTACATGGATGAACACAGGTCGGACATGGAATATAAAAGACATGAACTGAAAATACCAGATGGAGGCTGAATTAAACTAAGGGGTATAAATACACAGGAACGTGATGACAATAGTTACACGCAGAGGATGAACACAGGTGAAGGTGATGAACATTAACTAGTGGCGGGAACTGGAACAACGGAGCACATGGGGAAGATCACATGATGAAAACAAAAACACAAGGAAGACAGGATGTGACATTCCAACGCAATCTCACGCAAATTCATAACTTTTTGATTTAGTAGCTAATTCGTATGATCAAGTTCGTACAATTTAGTATGATTTGCTCATCACCCAATGATGGTTGGGGTTAGGGGTGGGGTTAGGTGCCACCCCTCCTTTTTTAAATCGTACATTTTCGTATGAATTCGTACGAATTAGTCACTAAACTGACAAAACATAAAATACTTACGTTTCCTCGTGGGATCAGGCCGGACAGTCACAGGACAATGAAGGGGGTCGCTTGGCAATATCCAAAAATCAAACTCTTTTTTATTAAAATACTAAAATGACTCCATTTTATCCATAACCTACTGAAGAACCAAATAGTAACACTAAAAAAACCATGCAAATAAAAAGCCATCAGCCTGATTTTTTTGCAACCCCTGGGGGGTATAGTAAAAACACAGCAACAGCATCAGATGCAGCACATTGTTTTTGTTGGCATCAGGTTAAAATTTCTGACATCTTTACTGCTCTTGCATACATTAAAACATCAGGCCACAACTGAAGATGGAAGATGGTCTTCGAGTGGCGTTCTCCAAAATTAAAAGATAAATAGACTTGGGCCTTTTGGTATGTGTGCGTTGTTGTGTGCAAGGTTTTTAAATTTATAACCACCTCAGAGCATATTGGGGGCCGTGAGTCATTGTTATTTTTGGGGTTGCAGGCTGAAAAGATTGGCAACCCCTGATACACACTACACTATCTGACATAAGTCTTGTTGCCTATCGAAGGTTTAGAAGTTCTAGTTGGTCTAGGTTCTAGTTGATCATTTGGTATCAGAAGCGGCTTATATGAAAGGCAAAAGCCTCTAGATTACGCTTATTTGACCACAATAAAATATGATCATGCCTTGTTTTTTTTAATTATTTGATTAGGACAGTAAGGTCTGACTTTGCTTAGACAAAAGTCCTGTCGCTTACCAGAAATAATGTCCAGTATAGAATATAAAGTTATGCTGCAGTGGAAAAAGAGTGAACATTGTGTATGACTCCCATAAGCTTGGAGGACTGCATCCATACATCTCTGCACTGACTCAAATCACTTATTAAATAAAGTCATCTGGGATAGAGAAGAAAGCGTTCTTGCAGGACTCCCAGAGTTCATCAAGACTCTTTAGATTCATCTTCAATGCCTCCTCCTTCATGCTCAATAATGTTCATTTCTGGTGACTGGGCTGGCCAATCCTGGAGCACCTTGACCTTCTTTGCTTTCAGGAGCTTTGATGTGGAGGCTGAAGTATGAGAAGTAGCGCTATCCTGCTGAGGAGTTTGCCCTCTCCTGTGGTTTGTAATGTAATGGGCTTCACAAATGTCTTGATACCTCAGACTGTTGATGTTTCCATCCACTGCAGATCTGTTGCACGCCCCCATACTGAATGTAACCCCAAACCATGATTTTTCCTTCACCAAACTTGACTGATTTCTATGAGAATCTTGGGTCCATGCGGGTTTCAGTAGGTCTTCTGTAGTATTTGTAATGATTGGGATGCAGATCAACAGATGATTCATCTAAAAAAATCTACCTTCTGCCACTTTTCCAAATGATCAACTAGAAGTTATTATTTGTTGCTCTTACAACTGGAATCTACAACAAGTCATTTGTCAGGTAGTATACTAAAAAAACAAGCCATAAAACAAAGCAATAGTCCTTGGCATTCATAGCTTCTCTATAATACATTGTAACTTTTCTCCTCAGCCTAAAAACTTCCAGCTAAAACGAGTTAAACTGTTGGCATGTTTTACCGAACACTAACACATCGGCTCTGATGGCGACGGCATTAAAATGAGCATTTATGAATGAAATGTATTACTCACTTGCTTAAACAAACAAGTCATTACATGCAAATTCCCGACAAGCCGCTCTGATTCATTTCCGCAAGTAAACATTTGCTTTGTTATGCTGTAAACGTTTGTCTGTAACGGAGGATTTTGTGCACCGCAAGCACAGTTAGTTGGGTTAAAATAATTACCCCGGGCCTGTCGGTGTCAAACTCCAGGAAGATATCAGCGTTTATTATCCAGCAGCGATGCATTATTCATGAGGCCCTTTGTGTGTGGAGTCTTGCTGGATTTCTGGAGGAAAAACACTGACACAAACATCTGTTTTAACACTGAGCGCATGTGTACAGCTGAAGACAGAATTATTCACCCTTTTGTGAATTTTTATCAAAATATTTGCCAAATGATGTTTATCAGAGCAAGTATTTCCTTTTCACTTTTCACAGTATTTCCTATAATATTTTTTCTTCTGGAGAAAGTCGTATTTGTTTTATTTCGGCCAGAATAAAAGCAGTTTTAATTATTTAAAGGCCCTTTTAAAGTCAATATTATGAGCTGCCATAAGCAACTTTTATTTAAATGTCTACAGCAGTGTTTCTCAAAGTGGGGGTCGAGACCCTCGAGGGTTCACGGGACAATGAAGAGGGGCCGCCTGGTGATTTCCAAAAATCTATTTATTCAATCTATCTATTTTATTTAAAAAGAATGAGTTCATCAGACACTGGATTCAAACCGAGTTCATGCTCGAACGTGCCAAGTTACTATGCGCTTTACGAACTACGCCACTCACGCTGTTAAAGATATTAGAAAATTTTACACCTATACATCGCACTATTTCCTTTTCAATCCACTCAGTGCGATGTTCAGACCCAACTGTGTTAACCGGATCAGCCAAACTCTCTCACTCTATTTTTTTCTTTTGTTATTTATCCCGTAGGACAAACTTGCAAACAACACCGCTTTTCTCTGGTCTACCTCTGTAAGCAGCACCTCCAAATCACATTCTGTACAAAGTTTCTCTTTTTGCTTGCTTTTGCCATTGCTTTTGTTGGGTTTTGCGAAGGTAGAGTCATTAGCACATTCATGTGGGGGAGGAGGCAGGGAGGGGTTTTGCGCAGTTTTTTCCCCTGGGGCCTCATGTACGAAGACTTGCGTTGAAATCATACTAAAAAATTACAAAAATTACATACAAAGAGAATTTGCGTGTGATTCGGCTTATGCAGTGTTATACACATCTGAAATTTTTACTGCGTGTGCACATTTACAGCTTTGTGCATACGCAGTAAAAATTGCAGATGTGTGAAACACTGCATAAGCCGAATCCCACGCATATTCTCTGTGTACATCCGAATGAACGTGAAACTGAGCGCAACATGCACGAGCGCAAAACCCCTCCCCTACCTCCGCCCCTGTATGAATATGCTAATGACTCTACTTTAGCAAAACCCAACTTAAAAACAATGGCAAAAGCAAGCAAGAAGAGAAACTTTGAACAGAATGTGAATTGGAGGTGCTGCTTTCAGAGGTAGACCGGAGAAAAGCGGTGTTATTTGCAAGTTTGTCTCCTGGAATTAATAACAAACGAAAAAAATCGAGTGGGAGAGTTTAGCTGACGTAATTATCACAGGTGGGTCTGAACATTGCACTGAGTGGATTAAAAAATAAATAGTGGGATGTATAGGTGTAAAATTTTGAAGTGTCTTTGACAGCATGGGTGGCGTAGCTCGTAAAGCACATAGTAACATGTTTTGACACGTTTGAGCATGAACTCGATTCCAATCCAGCGTCTGATGAACTCATTCCTGCAACATATCAGATTTTGCCTACTCTTCATCACATAGAGGACAAGTAGGCATTATTAATAAGTCTGTGCATCATATTTTATTTGCACATTTATCTTCAGATGGCGCCTTTATAGCAATGTGTGTGCAGTAGATTGCTCCGATTACATTGGGAAAACAGGCGGCCGCTGCAAGTTGCGCTTTAATCTTTGGCTGGTCAACTGTATGGTATGGAAACCTTATATACCTGCTAGACATACGGATGTCATACAGCTGCCATTACATGGCTCAAAGACCCTTTGTAGTGTGCAATTTAACACTACTGCCACTAGGAGTCGCCAATGGAAATAAAACAAACACACACAAGAAATGCACGTATCCCAGGCATGAAGTTGGCGTGGACCAGCACACATTCCCACGTTCATTTCATCGTTAGTAAATCCAAACGTGAGCGTGAAACCTGGCGTACGCAAAGTTTTTGTGCGTACGCAGCATTGATACAAGAGGCCCCTGGTCTTTTGCTATCCCCCTGTTGACCTGTCAGGTGGGCCTTTAAAAATTTATCGAAGAAAGAAGTGGGCCTCAAAGTGAAAAAGGTTGAGAACCTCTCTTTCATTACATGATAATTTTTTTTTTTTTTACAATTATTTTACATTTACAGTTTTTCTCAGTCGCTTTGGTGCATTTCTCACAACACTATTTACATTTGCACAACAGGTAATGCATTTCTCAACACAGTTAGTCATTTGTGCACATCCTAGTAGCAGTTTCTCATTCCTTTCAACAAATTGCAAATGCTTTTGTACATGCATCAATTGTATTCATACAACTCTCTGCTGTTTATAACATTATCATTTGCTTATGTCATGTCAGTCAAAATTAACTAAACTTGTAAACTCTGAATAGACATTCCATATAAAACTAACAGTCCTCATTTCATTACTTGAGTCATTACAGACAAAAATGTTGTACTAGTTGTCAAAATCTGTCAAGCTAATTTTATAAAACAAATTTAAATCTTTATTTTCCTGAAAATGTCTTAAAAATTGAACAATTTGATGAATGATTTATAGACCTGTGTATGTTGTAGGCTCAGTTCCAATTTGTACTGCAATATTGTGTACAGTTGTGCACAGCTCTACCTAAAGGGAGTTTATGTTTGTTGTAAATAAGGGTGTGTTTATTCTTTTGCACAATGCTGAGAATAAATTAGCATCTGCAGTAACCTCTGTAACAGTCTACCTCTGTAAGCAGCACCTCCAAATCACATTCTGTTCAAAGTTTCTCTTTTTGCTTGCTTTTGCCATTGCTTTTGTTGGGTTTTGCGAAGGTAGAGTCATTAGCATATTCATGTGGGGGAGGAGGCAGGGAGGGGTTTTGCTCAGCTTTTTCCCCTGGGGCCTCATGTACGAAGACTTGCGTTGAAATCATACTAAAAGATTACAAAAATTACATACAAAGAGAATATGCGTGTGATTCGGCTTATGCAGTGTTTCACACATCTGAAATGTTTACTGCGTGTGCACATTCTAGTTGTCAAAATCTGTCAAGCTAATTTTATGAAACAGATTTAAATCTTTATTTTCCTGAAAATGTCTTAAACATTGAACAATTCCATGAATGATTTACAGACCTGTGTATGTTGTTGTGACCTTAGTTTATGTTTGTTGTAAATAAGGGTGTGTTTACTCTTTTGCACAATGCTCAGAATAAATTAGCATCTGCAGTAAAAATGTGAAACATACATATTCAGTGTCTTGTACTCAGATACCTCACTCAATGCAGTGCATGCATGTCTAACTTTACTGTAGTTTTCAAATGGCTGTGCAAATAGTATACAGTGCTGTCTTGAGCATTTTCAGGACGTGTCAACAAAATCAGACTTTTTTTTGCATTGAAAAAATGTAGAGAGTGAACTGTCATAATGAAAACATGACTAAGCCATTTGACTATCTTGTTCATAAACAATGGTGTCAGGACTTTTCATTTTGATGACACTGACACTTTGATTGACATCAATACTTGCTTTTGAGGAATGAACTCTCCATTTTGAGCATGTGACGCGCTTTTGCAGGTTATCAGCTAGGTTTTGCAGTTTGTACTAACTGTTTTGAGAAATGCATTAAATGTTGTGCAAAAATGCACTCGTGTTGTGAGAAACGCACCAAAGCGACTGAGAAAAACTGTAATTAAGAATTTTGCAAGATCGCAAAAAATGTTGATGTTTTGTTGTTTTCTGATCACAGAATTACAAAAAACTAGGGGGTCTGAATAAAACAGTCTCGCTGAAATCAGAACTATCACTTCACAAACATAATTAAAAAAGAAAGACCTTTCAGCAAAACATCTGCTCCTCACCAGCCGACAGATGAATCTGTAAAGAAGGCTGATCATCTGTCTGTTACGCAATCTCTGAATAATCGACATTATCAGCCTGCGCTTCTCTCTGAACCTGAGAAAAACCCACACACACAAAGATCCTTAAAGACGAGATCAAACTCCTGCATCAAAGACAAACCTGCTGCTTAACACACATACACACACACATAGACAAACACACTTTATCTTCGCTCTCCACAAAGCTCTTCATCTCCAGAGCTCTGTGTTTTGAAGATTTCCAGCGCTTCTTATGGTTCATTTGACTCGAAAGGCCTTGGAGAAAACAAACACTGATCTCGTATGCATGAGGCCACTAAACACTCAATCAGAGACGCACAAAACATCTGTAAAACAACAACATCCAGAATCATTAATGACGTCCAGATGAATGATCTGCTAATGTGTGAACGTGTTGGGCTGAGAAAAGCATCTCGCAGATTGAATGCAGGATCTGAGACGGAGAGCTGCTCTTTGAAAGGGTTGTTTTTTTTCCTTTTCTTTTCTTTCGTTTCATCATTAAAGGAGATAATAATGGCCATCTGGTCATTATGTTGATCATTTAACAGCGCAGACGGAGTCTTTTATGATAGCCGAGGTGTCACCGTTACTGAAAACCAGCCTTTATTGGACTGTTTTAAAGCTTCCCAATTTTGCTTTGGAGTCTCCTGTAGGGTTACATACACACTGCGAAAAATGATGAAAGTAAGGAATAATTGATGATAGGATGTTGAATTATTAGAAAATACACCTCAGATGTGCGTTATTTTCTCATTATTCAATGGACCAGAGTCAAGCCACTGTTCAGATGGTGTATTTTAAACATTTGTCAGGTTTTCATCCTCAGACTGCTCCTGTGTTTAGCACTAGTTTCTCACACATCTCATCTAAAGCCTTCTGTTGTGTTTTGATGTGATTTCTGACTGTAAAATAAGTCAAATCATTTAGTAAAGGGATATGAAGCTGTAATGCCCTTGAAACCTGCCGGAACTACTTTATCTTTGTGCTTATCTGAAAATTTAGACACACCTGAGAATATTCATCAGCCAATCAGAATCAATCAGTCAACAATCCTATAGTATAACTTGAAATAATTATGATGCACATCTGCACACATTTGAATGATGTTATTTCAGCGGATTTAGGTAAACAGAACTCGACAAGCTCAGCTCACGTTCATGTGCAGTATCTTGTGAATGTAATTTGAACAGTTTAATTTAGTTGAGCCAATTAGTATTAAAGAGTTTGTTTAAATAATCAAAATTGAGTTATTAATTACTCACCCTCATGTCGTCTGATCCCCCATGACCTTCAAATCCAAGAGCTCCCTCATCCACTATAGACAGCAATCCAACCAACCAACCTTCAGTCCAACCATCAATCTGTCCACCCATACATCTATTCATGCAATCACCCATAGATTCATCTATCCATCCATCCATCCATCCATCCACCCACCCAATTACTCATTTATCCATCTTACCACCCACCCATCCAACCATCCATCCATCCATCCATCCATCCAAATCAACCACCCACCCACCTATGCATCAATCCATCTTACCACCCATTCAACCATCCATCAATCTAAACCACCCACCCACCTATCCATTCTTCCAACCCCACATTCATCCATACTTACATCCATCCATCTAAACCACCCATAAAACCATTCATCCATCAATCCATCCATCCATCCATCCATCCATCCATCCATCCATCCATCCATCCATCCATCCATCCACCCAAAACACAAATACCCACCCACCCACCCACCTATGCATCTATTCATCCAAAAAAACCACCCACCCTTCCATCCACCCACTAACCCATCCATCTATCCATCCATCCAAACCACCTACCCATGCATTCATCCATCTTACCACCCAATCAACCATTCATCTATCCAAACTACATATTCACCCATTCTACCGACCTCGCATCCATACATTGATCCATCTATCCATTCAAACTTATACCCACCTACTCACCCACCCATTCATCCATCCATTCAAACCATCCACCCATGCATCCATCCACCCACCCACCCACTCATCCATCCATCCATCCATCCATCCATCCTTCTATCCATCCATCCATCCATCTTACCACCCATTCAATCATCCATCTGTCCAAACCACCCATCCATCCATCCATCCATTCATCCATCCATCCATCCATCCATCCATCCATCCATCCATCCATCCATCCATCCATCCATCCATCAAAATACCTATCCATCTTTCCACTAATCCATTCATCTATTTTACCAGCCATTCAATCATTCATCTGTCCAAACCAACCAACCACCCATCCATCCATCCATCCATCCATCCATCCATCCATCCATCCATCCATCCATCCATCCATCCAAATACCTATCCATCTTTCCACTCATTCATTCACCTATTTTACCAGCCATTCAATCATCCATCTGTCCAAACCACCCATCCATCCATCCATCCATCCATCCATCCATCCATCCATCCATCCATCTATCCATCCATCCATCCATCCAAATACCTATCCATCTTTCCACTCATCCATTCATCTATTTTACCAGCCATTCAATCATCCACCTGTCCAAACCACCCATCCATCCATCCATCCATCCATCCATCCATCCATCCATCCATCCATCCATCCATCCATCCATCCATCCATCCAAATACCTATCCATCTTTCCACTCATCCATTCATCTACTTTACCACCCATTCACTTATCCATCTATTTATCCAGACTACCCACCCACCTATCCATTCCTCCAACCTCACATTCATCCATCCATCCATCCATCCATCCATCCATCCATTCATCCATCTACTCAACTATCCATCCATCCATCCATCCATCCATCCATCCATCCATCCATCCATCCATCCATCCATCCAACCACCCTTTAGTTTCTACAGACGAACATGACACAAACCCTGAATAAGAAAGGAGGATTTTTCTAATGAAAACCAGCAGACAATGCGTAGAAATGTCCGAATCAATCAAATTTATTCACCATTAATCTACAAGTACAGTTTAAAAAACACACACACGCACATTACTGTACACATCCGTGTGGTCAAATATTCGTCAGCTGAGTTGATTATGCTAGAAAACGTCCGAACAGAGGCGATGAAAACTGAAAAAGCAACCCATAAGTGTTGGAGTGCAGCAAAGCGAGAGTATTTACAGTCACGGAGAGACATCACAGTCCACTGAAACTCAATGACAACCCAAAGAAAAGAAAGAAAAAGAAAAAACACGTCTGCTTTATTGTGCTTTTAAACCCTTGAAGCCCCGTTCGGGACGCGTGTGGAGAAGAGGCACTCGCTAAAGTGCTAAATCCAGTTCATATTCAAGAAGATTCGCTATCGCTACTGTTAGAAATCATAGATCTATACACACTGCTGGACAGACGATTGGAGGAATTACAGTTTTTAATGTTTCTGAAAGTCTCTCGTGTTCATCTAGGCTGTGTTTATTTGATAGAAAATGCAGGAATAATTGTGAAATATTATTTCTATCTCAAATACCTGTTTTCCTTGTGAATTTATTATGAGATGTCATTTATTGTTGTGATTCAAAGCTGAATTTTCAGCATTAGTATACTTCAGTGTCACATGATCCTTCAGAGATCAATCTAGTTTGAAGATTCATGAGTTTTATAGTTTATGTTTATGTTTTTTTTTTAAAATGTAATAAGCAGTAACTAAAATTAAATATAATATATTTATATTTGGCCACAGCCATATCACCCTACAGGCCAAGAGCAGTTACTAACTGAAGCTAAGCAGGGCTGAGCCTGGTCACAACCTGAATCGGAGACCACATGCGAAACTGGGTTATTGAAGTGATGTTAGAGAGGCCAGCAGGGGGTGCTCAACCTGCCATCTGTGTGAGTCCTAACGCCCTAGTAAAGTGAAGGAGATGCTAAATTGTCAGTGAGTGCCGTCTTTCGGATAAGACATTAAACTAAGGTCCTGACTCTCTGTAGTCATTAAAAATTCCATGGCACTTCTTGTAAAAAAGAGTAGAGATGTAGCCCCGGTGTCCTGACCAAATTTACTCCATTGGCCCTTACCCATCAAGCCCTCCCACTCATCCCCATCCAATGAATTGGCAGTATCCTCTTCACAATAAATACATATTACATTTATTGTAAATAAACAATAGTATTCCAATTAGATACCAAAGCAACAGTTTTTTTTTTGCTTGAACAATATTTAAAAACACTAAATAAATCAAATAAAAGTTCACAGAAATTAAATAATATATAAAATATACTATTTTATGGTAGTTTTGTAAATGGCATTTTAAAAATGCAAAATACAATACAAATCTTTGGTTAAATTTCACATTTTATCAATTTAAAGTGTCCTTGATAAATATTATTATTAATAATAGTTATAATAATAAAAATACAAATAATAACAATAATAATAAAAACTGGCAGTCAGACTGAGACAAATAACAAATGAAACTGAAGACATTTTGAGATTACTTAAGATATCAGAAAAATCATGACATTTTCATAATATGTCAATGTTTTCATTAAATATAGTATGTTTCATTAAACTAAAAATGGAAATGCTAAAAACAACCTTGGTCTTGGTATGCCACTCTCAAACTAATGAGACAATTTTTTTGTGTTTAAAAGTTATGAGTAAAAATAGCCAAAAATAGCTCCTGACCACTAGGGGGTGCTGTGTCGAAACTTTGCATGTGACCTCAGGTCATTTTTTGTAATAATGCACACCAAGGCTGCATCAAAAACTGCATACTTCAATTCTACATAGTACACTAAAAACAGTAAGCGAGCCAAGTAGTACATCCAATTTATTTAAATTAAAAAAACAGCAAGCGAGAAGTACCCGGATGACCTACTACTTCTGGCGAGATTCTGAAGTGTGCATTTGATGCAGGCTATGCTATCTCATGATGCATCGTGAGAGAATTCATGAGTGGGAGTGAAGCGACGACAGTGACTCAGGTAGGTCATCTGATCATGACAAAATGGCAGATGTAGTACGTCAGAATTCCATTTGTACTACTCACTTTTATACTTTATACAGTTTACTTTTCTAATGGTCAACTAGTAAATTCAAATGCAGTACCTACTGAGTAGTAGGAGATTTTGGACGCAGCCCAAGACTGCATTGCATTGGAAATTTTTATACTCTTCTCTCGCTAAACTTCCCTCCGTCTTGTTGAACTGGATATACATCAACGATAAAATGTATGTTTGTTTGTTTTTTATGTTTATGTAGATTTCGTGAGTCCAAATTTGCTGTGATAGAAGATCAGTCTGCCATCTATCGGTGTGCCAAACTTAAAACGTTGTCTGGCGCGGAAGAATAATGATAAAAAGAATCACTGCTTGACACGCAATAATCAGAAATGCTCATCAAATCCTCATACTATTGTCATTCCCGCATGATTGCACAAGACTTTTGGCCAGCGGAGAAATTAAAATGGTCGTGCCCAACTGAGTCTGGTTCTCTCAAGGTTTTTTTTCTTCACTCCCATCAGGTGAAGTTTTTTTTCCCTCTCCGCTGTCGCCACTGCCTCGCATGGTTCAGGATTGGTAGAGCTACGCATCGATGAATTTGCTCTTCAGTGTTTGAACTCTCAGTAATGATTAAATCACACTGAACTGAGCTAAACTGAACTGAACTGAACTTAAACACTAAAAACTGAACTACACTGTTCCAGTTACTGTGACCATTTATGTGAAGCTGCTTTGACACAATCTACATTGTAAAAGCGCTATACAAATAAAGCTGAATTGAATTGAATTGAATGATCATGTGACACTGAAGTATCCACAAAAATAAATCCCATTTCAAAACATACGCACGTAAGAAAACCGCTATTCTAAATCGCAACAATACTTCACATTTGATCTCTCGGATTAAACAAACACATCCTCGTCGACCGTCTTCCATTAAAGCAGCATTACTCCAAGCGTCGGCCTCACAGTGCAGCTCGTGTTATTGTATGTATAAAGTCATTGCAGGATCGTAGCCGTTCGCAGTGGTGAATCTGGACAAAATCGAGTCCGGCGTCCATATGTGAAGCCCTTGCGTTTTTGCTCTTTCCAGCCGCTGGAGAATCAAAGCAGTTCTTGATCCGAGTACAGGAAAGTAATGGAGTCGCCAGATTGGTAAACGTGGCCAAAACAGAGTTGTTTTTCCACCACGTTACTTGATTGGTTCACGTCATAGTGATGGTTGGGGTTAGGGGCGGGGTTAGGTTAGGGGGATCTTGTCACTGGATGATTCAGAAACATCCACTAGTTTAAAAACACTTTGAAATGCATTTTAAAATAATGAAATGACCCACCCTCTTCAAAAACACATAAAATAAACAATCTGATATTATCGAAATAAAATGTGAACTATAGAATTTTCAATAGAAATTTGATAGAACGTTAACTGAAATAAACGATGGAAAATAGTGGGAGCTACCAAATGTGTGGCCAACAGGGGGTGTTTTTTTTCCAAACATGTCACCTGATTTGCTTATAGTGAGAGTTTAGGGGCGTGGTGAGGTAAGGGGAATCATTTTCAACGGATGATTCAGAAATACCCACCAGTTTGAAAACACCCACAATCTTAAGGCACGTGCACACCGGGATACTTTTTGTTCGCGTTTCCCGTCGACGTTTAACGCCTCATGACTAAATAACTCCTCCAATCAGATTGCCACTTTTGTTCACATGCACAGAGCTGCTAAAGTTACAGTAAACAGCACTTGGAGGCGCTCAAGCGCAAAACTGTCATTGCGAGCGCACTTTGAAGAAGATGCCCAGACGCGATATGAACGTGGAGCTGCTTATTGCACTGGCGAAAAATAATCATTTCTTCATCGCTACAGCCGGAGCTGCTACTTGAACCATCCATGCTTGTTCGAGTCACCAATAACTTTAACAACAAGCGTGTGAACTTCCTCTCTTCCTCTTCTGTGCTATAAGCGGGTTGTCAGAAGCTTAGCGTCATCTAACGTCAAGGAGTGATTTTGCATACTCGTCTGCTTGACGCCAGTGAAAATCGCATGGGTTTTAATCCGGAAAAACGTCTCGTAAAACGCTGATGATAAACGCAAACAAAAAGCATCCCAGTGTGTTCGAGCCTTTAGAGATGCAAAATATCTGACATTTTAAAATAATGAATGAACCCACCATCCTAAATATAAAAAATAAACAATCTGAAATTATAGAAATAAATTATTCAAATAAATAAAACATTAACTAAAATAAATGATTGAAAGTAGCGGGCCATGACCAAAACAGGGGGCTTTATTTTCAAGCACATTACTTGATTTGCTCATAGTGAGAGCTCGATATAGGGATGTGGTCAGATAGGGGGAATCTATTTCATTGGATTATTCAGAAACACCTATCAGTTTGAAAACACCCACAATCTCAGAAATGCAAGACATTTAAAATAATGAAATGACTCACCGTCTTGAAAAATACGTAAAATTAACAATCTGAAATCATAGAAATAAATTATTCAAATCAATAAAACGTTAACTAAAATAAATGATGGAAAGTAGTGGGAGCTACCAAATTGGTGATGGTGGACAAAAGCGGGGGCATTTTTTTTTTTTTTGAGCACGTTATCTGATCTGCTCATAGTGGGAGTTAGATATAGGAGTATGGTTAGTTAAGGGGAATCATTTTCATTGGATGATTCAGAAAAACACACCTGCTCGAAAAGACGCATAAGTTATAAACACCTGCAATATAGAGTCCCAAATTGGTCTGTATTGATGATCTCTCACATGGTAACTAGCATATATCCTTATGTATGGTTTTTGCTATGACAATGTCTGTGTAACTAAAATGTGAATCAGAAATTTTTAATTAATTGAATGTCCCAATAAAAATTAAAAAAATAAACAAACACTTAAATTATAAGTGTGAAACGTTGGGAAAAACAGTAAATGAAATGAATGTGGTATAAATTATACAAACTGAAAGTAAAAGAGCTACCAGATTGGAGTCGTAGCCAAAACAGAGGTGTGTGTTTATTTTAATCATGCTACCTGATTGGCTCACATTGGGTTTAGGGGTGGGGCCAGGTATGGTGGATCATTTTCATTGGACAATTAAACTAAATGAATGTGAAAAATCTTATACAAAGTAAAAGAGCTCCCAGATTGGTGGCCAAGGCCAAAACAAAGGGGTGTTTTTTAAAATCATGCTACCTGATTAGCTCATGTTGGGTTTAGGGGCAGAGCAAGGTAAGGTGGATCCTTTTCACCGGATGATTCTGAAACACCCACCAGTTTGAAAACACCCACAAACTCAGAAATGCAAAAACTATGAAATTTCAGAATAATTAAATGACCCCCTTCTAAAAAACTCATGAAATAAACAGAAATGGACATTTTAAATACAAAAAACTATAGAAAAATAAATATTAATTAAAATCAATTGAGCATTAAGTGAAATAAATGATACAGTTGGAAAGTTGGTGGGCCTGACCAACACAGAGGGGAGTTTTTAACTATGCTACCTGATTGGCACAAATTGGGTTTAGGGGTGGGGTCAAGTAAAGTGGATTTTTTCATTGGACTATTCAGAGACACCCACCAGTTTAAAAACTCCCACAAACTCAGAAAGAGTTGAAAAAGAAAAAGATGGGATATTCTTAATAATGAAATGACCCCCTCCTGAAAAAATACATCAAATAAACAAAACTATAGCAAAAAAAATCAAATTAACAATAACTGCAATAAATGATTCAAATGAAAAATTGGCTGACCTGACTGGCATTTTTTTACAACGCTACCTGATTGGCTAATATTAATTTAGGGGTGGGGCCAGGCAAGAGGGATCCTTTTCAATTGGACGACTCAGAAACACCCACCAGTTTGTAACAGTCCTCTTTAGCTCCACCTCCTCAGTGGCCGAGTCTCTCAGACGGTGACCTCCGTCTTGCTGGCGGTCCTGTACTGGTGATGGTGGTGTCCCGGGATGTACTGCAGGTGGTCCACTGTGTGCATGCGGCGGTTGGCGAACGCCTGCCTCTTGTTGCCGGCCTGTGCGCTGTTTACTGTCAGCGTGTTGTAGTTCTCGTGGTTGGAGCTGCTGGGGTGCGAGTGCATCTTCATCATCTTGTAGTGGCGGTCCATGACGGGCGTGGTGGGCATGAACATGTCCGTGTGGGACAGCGCTCTGGACATGGCCTTCTCCCGGAGGTTTGAGCGCCGCAGCGACAACATCTTTTCTGGTGAGAGCAGCGGATCCTGCGAGTGCAGCCGGTCGGCGGACAGCAGCTGCTCCTCTGACAGGATACGGCCGTGGTATGGGGACAGACCACCAGCGCCGCCGCTGTACGACGACAAGCCGTAGTCACGGTGGGGTTTAGAGCGGGCTGGGGACAGCACGTGGTCCTGAGACATGGCCCTCTGCACACGTTTAGGCTTCTGGCGGGGTGCAGGCGGCTCCACGCTCAGCTTGATCATGTGCGTCTGCAGGTTCGAACTGCGTGGTGGCTCAGCCAGATGGTGCTTGCGGATGTAGTATTCGTCATCCTTATCACCTGACAAGAAGAAGAGCAAATAGATAAATCTGTGTCAAGCCTTGTGTGGGATGTTTTCAAACACTCCGGGGTGATTTTGAGGCTTAATTTTGCCACAGGATCCTCTGTGTTTCAGCAAATAGAATGATTTTGGGTTAAAATGCTAAGACTAATCTTATTTTGACACATATTTTGGGAAATTCTTTGAAAAAAAAAACCCAACAATACACTCTGGTTAAACTGACTAACCTTTCGTTATGTTCAGGGCTGTTTTTGCCCCATTGTCTTCCATTATAACCAAATTTTATGATTGCAAAACCATGACAATAATCATGCATGCTTGATTGTTGCTGGTTTTTCCCTGTTGGGAAGAGATCAAATTTATCTTTTTTACTGTTAATCATCAGTTACAGTGGAAAAAAAGCTTAGTTTCTGTCTCTGTGCTCAGCCAGATGGTGTTTGCGGATGTAGTATTCGTCATCCTTATTACCTGAAGAGGAGAAGAGGAGACAGATAAACCTGCGTTAACACACACAATCCCAATTCTACCCCGTAGCCCTTCCCCTTACCCAATTTTATTTAACTTTAATTGTAGGGTTAAGGGGAAGAGCTAGACAGCCCTTGACATGAAGGTTTTTTAAAAAACCAAGGTGTACGAGAATTTGTCAAAATACACCAGCTACAACAGAAATATGGCTGCACACACGAGTCAGGAGATTTAAGTATGTTTTGGCATTATTAGGAATTTTATAACAACAAACAAGCATGTTTTAATATAGTCATATCACTGTTCGTGTTTTACAGTCATGCTTTCAAAAAAAAAAAAAAAAAGATTAAATAACGTGAAATTTATTAAATTTATTATCCACAATAATAACTTATGTATTGTAGTTCCACAACTTAAATTCATGTAAAAAAAAAATAAGTACGGCATTGGCCCAAGTCTTATGTGCTGTAGGGGATGTTTATATCCGCTCTGGGTTGATTTTGAGTCTTAATTTGGCCACAGGTTTCTCAAGCAAATCTTATTTTCTTATAATCTTATTTTGACACATATTTTGGAAAAATGTTTTGGAGTTAAAAAAAAAAACCTCAACAATACACTCTGGGCAAATTGACTACCTTTTTGTTATGTTTGGGGATGTTTTTGCCCAATTGACTTCCATTATAATTATATTTTTTGATTGCAAAACCCTGACAGCATATAATCATGCATTCTTAATTGTTCCTGGTTTTCCCTGTTGGTAAGGGGTCAAATTTGTAATTTTTACATTTGATCATCAGTTACAGCGCAAAAAAAGCTTAGTTTCCGGCTTTTGTGCGTACTCAGCCAGATGGTGTTTGTGGATGTAGTATTTGTCATCCTTATCACCTAAGAAGACAGACAGCTAAACCTGTGTTAGGGCTCAATCCCAATTTTAAGGGGAAGGCTAGATATAGCCCTTGAAACAGAGATTTTCCAGAACCACAGTAGAAACTAAGGTGTACAAAAATTTGCCAAAATACACCAGCTACAACAGAAAGATGGCTGTACACGTGAGTCAATAAGGTCACAAATTTAAGTATGTTTTGGCAATATTAGGAATTTTTTTAACAACAAGCAAATGTGTTTTAATACATTAATAATGCTATTCGTGTTTTACAGTCAGGCTTTAAAAAATCATTAAAAACCGTGAAATTTTGCTATTTTCCACAAAAATTACAGCTCCTGCATTACAGTGCCACAACATACACTCATGTAAAATAATAGAATTGGGAATGGGCCTAAGTTTTGTGTGCTGTTGGGGATGTTTTCATCCACTCAGGGTTGATATTGAGGCTTTATTTGACCACAACTTTCTCTTTGTTTCAGCAAATGGGATATTTTTGTGACATCTTATTTTGACACATATTTTGAAAATGCTTTGGAATAAAAAAACAAGCAAAACAAAAACAAACCCTCTACAATACACTCTAGGCAAACTAACTACCCCTTTTTGTTATGTTCGGGGTTGTTTTTGCCCCATTGGCTTTCATTAAAATGACATTTTTTGATTGCAAAACCATGACAGCATATAATCATGCATTGCTGATTGTTGTTGGCTTTCCCTGTTGGGAAGATTTGAAATTTGTGATTTTTACTGTTGATCATTAGTTACAGTGCAAAAAAGCTTAGGTTCTGGCTTTTGTGTGTGCGGTATTCGTCATCCTTATCACCTGAAGAGAAGAAAAGCAGACAGATAAATCTGCGTTGAACCTGAATATTTAGCATCCTAAACTGATTGTAGCATGTCAGACTGCACGAACATGATCCTCATGTCATAATGTAAGATCTCTGCATTCTGAAATGATACTGTAAACATTAGCAAACTTATTTATTTATTCATTTTTCTTCAGCTTAGTCCCTTATTTGTCAGAGTTCGCCACGGCGGAATGAACTGCCAACTATTCCAGCACATGTTTTACACAGCAGATGCCCTTCCAGCTGCAACCCAGTACTGGGAAACACCCATACACTCTCACATTCACTACTGCCAATTTAGTTTATTTAATTCACCTGTAGCGCATGTCTTTGGACTGTGGGGGAAACTGGAGCACTCAGAGGAAACACACGCCAACACAAGGAGAACATGCAAACTCCACACAAAAATGCCAACTGGTCCAGCCTTGCTGTGAGGTGTTAGTGCTAACCACTGAACCACCGTGCCAACCCACATTAACAAACAAAAGTTTTGAGTAAATTAAAAGTTTTGGTATCCCTTTAACTTTTTGAATATATTTGTTAATACAAAAAAAATCTAATAAATAATCAAAAAAAAAAAAAAAAAAAAAAAATATATATATATATATATATATATATATATATATATATATATATATATATATATATATATATATATATATATATATACTAAAAAAATAAACCTCTGAAAAATATACAAAATTAAATAAAACAAAAATAAAAAACAGAGACTCAGCACTACTAAAAGAAAATGAAACAGAAAACTACTTCAAAATAAAAGTCACATCAGCAGAAAGCAAACAGAGAATAAAGTCTGTGAGATAAGAAAACAAGCTAGAGTTTTATTAGTTGAAAAAATAAAAGGCCCCTGAAGAGTGAAAGTGAAGGCGAATCTAAAGGTTTAGCAGAAAACTATTCTGCTGATGTAAAACATGTTTTTATGTCTCTGTTTGCTCACACTCTCCAGTTTCATTGCCCTGTTAATCTGCTTTTTTCTTGTTTTTCTCAACAGAGGCACAGAAAACACACTTTTGATTATTACTCTCTCTCTCTCTCTCTCTCTCTCTCTCTGAAGGATCAGCTGAAATCATAGGGTTCTCTCTTAGGATATTCCTCTGGTTTTTATCTTTTAGCTTCATCAAGTAGTTTGTGTTTGTGTCAAAAGTTTGGTGGGGAGTGGGGTATTAGTATATTGTTATTTTTCATGTTAAAATACAGATTTGATTTAAAGAGCACCAATGATGAAAAATATCTTTTGTTAGCTGTTTGGACAGAACTGTGTGCAGATATAGTGTGTCCACAGTCATATTGCAGCCTGATCTTACGAGGAAATGTAAGTATTTTACGTTGTGACAGTTTAGTGGTTAATTCGTACAAATTCGTACAAGTTCAGTTGTACGAAAATGTACGATTTTAAAAAGGAGGCATGGCACCCAAACCCACCCCTAACCCCAACCGTCATTGGTTGATGAGCAAATCCTACTAAATTGTACGAATTAGATCGTACTAATTCATACGAATTAGCCACTAAATCAAAAAGTTATGAATTGCAGTGACATTGTGTTGCATATTGTGGTGATATAAACACAATGGGCTCTATTTTAATGATCTAAGTGCAAAGTCTAAAGCGCAGGGCGCATAAATATTAAGGGCATGTCTAAATCCACTTTTGCTATTTTAAGGATGGATAAATACACTCTGCACCCTGGCAGGTCTAAAAGGGTTGAGCTTATTCTCTTAATAACTTATGGGTGTGTTTTGAGAATAAACCAATCAGAATCTCATTTCTCATTCCCTTTAAGAGACAGTTGCGTCGCATCATAGTGTGTTTGCTATTTACATGGTGGACTTTGTTAGTGAAAAACTGAACACTTTAAAACAGTTAAACAGAGCATCTGCAACGTGTGGATAAAGAATGAGCCTCTTTCAATCGACCTTAACTTCTACTTTCTTTTCCTCTCTTTCAAGGATAAGGAAACGGTGTTGTACGGACAGACATCCATTAGATTACCTAATTAATTTTGTTTGTTAAGCACAAAGATTTGATTCAAAACTGTTTCTAAATTCAGTTCTAATTTCCAGAAAACTAATAAATTAACAATTATAACTAAGTGTGGTCATGTTACCGACTCGGTCCCAGTCATTCCCCTTGCTGGCCAGCAGAGGCCGCCATTTCCGGACTTCTAACATTACATCATCCACATACGCTGATTGTGCATACACCTGTTCTGAATCAAGCTAACGACCCACGTACCCTTTATAAGCCAGTTCCAAACGCTCAGTCAGCGCGAAGTCTTGTTTAGCCCCGGCCAGCATTTCTGAGCGGCATTCCTGCCTGATTCCTCGTGCATTACTCCAGCCTGTCTCTGACTCTGCTTCGCCTTCTGCCTGCCCACGACCCACGCCTGATATACGGACTCTGATATTCGCTGCCTGCCCACGACCCACGCCTGATACACGGACTCTGATACTTGCAGCCTGTCCTCGATCTATGCCTGGTAATACTCTCTGTGTCTGTTCATCGCCAGTCTTTATCCATCACAGACTGTTGTTGTTGTGTGTTTGCACGTTAGTGCATATTGTGTGTTTGAGTGAGAGCTTGATTAATAAATACTGCATAATGGATCCCTCCGTGTCAGTCTCCTCGTTACAGGTCAACACATGTTGTGCCCCAAATGGTCTAAAACCTGACAGGTTGTCAAATCTAAGCTTGTTTTTATTAAAGCAAATATAAATATGCATATAATAAAAAAATACTGCAAATAATTATAACATGCAAAAGCAAATTGTCATGAATAAACTGTAATAGCCCCCCCAAGATGAAAAAGGCATGGAGGCAGTGGTTTTTATATTTATGTAGAAAATACAATTTTTTTTGTAATATTTTATTCCGTAAATTCTTTTTCATATGTAAAGATATTTCTGTTTTGCAGCACATCCCTTATGTTTTAAGCAATGTGTAAGCAAGGTGCATAACTAACGCTCTCTGCGCTGGACATTAGACCTGCTTTCAGCTTGTCAATTGTGCAGTCTTTTTTAGTTCCTCAAAATATCAACACACCAACTATGCTCCCTAACACACCTCTTTTTAGACTGGAACACCCATGAGTCCACAAAGTGACGCAAATGGATATGCTATTTAAGCAACGTGACGAAAAAACTGAAAATTAAGATTGCGTTGGTCTAAAAAATTGTAACATGTCAGGGCAAACATGTCTTGCGCCTTATTGTGGCGTATGTATGAAAGGGCCCAATAAGTCTCTTTTTTTAAATTTCCTGATGTTAAAATAGGATCCAAATCCCTCCCATTTTGAGGCCCACCACAACGTGATGTAGGAGTGCGGTTTCCCCGCCCACCAAATTGATTGACAGCCTTGTATTAACTTGTCTCCGTAGTAAAGTGTATAATTATACCCACTAGCAAAGCAATTGGGATTAAAAGGTCTGTTCAGCTTTCTGTGATCATCTGCACCTCAAGAATGAGTTTAAAACGTTTATAAAATATGTTTGTAATAAATACGGTAAAATTGCTGAAATTCATCACAGCACCACTTCAATCCCGGTTTGTGGTCATTAAATCAGGTTTATTTTGTACTTCAACTTAATGAATATCCATACAGCTTGCTGGTTTGAGCTTCGTCTGGGTCAGTTGGAGTTTCTGTGTGGAGTTTGCATGTTCTTCCTGCGTTCATGTGTGTCACGTTAGCAAGATCAAACGGGAACAAAAAGGTGCGGATCCAAGTGCAGTTTATTTACAATGTGCATCAAACAGAAAAACAAGGTGTCCAAAGTGCAAAGTACAAATAAACAACAAAACAAGAAACACAAAACAGAGACAGGGCTCAGGAATCAAAACTCGAAATACTAGACTTACTGGAATACAGAGACAAGAAAGACAAACGACGCAGTAACAAACAGAGGTGGAATGGTTGTATAAATAGTCCAGGAAATTAACAGGAAACAGGAACAGCTGATGGCCAATCAGTGTGCGTGGACCGGGTGTAATGCGTTTGGTATGTATGGACTTGTAGTCTTTTGGGCGCTGTAGTTAAATCTCAGAGTCCGTGAACTACAGCGCCCTCAGGTGGTCACTGACAGTCATGACAGTGTGGGTTTCCTCTGGGTTGTCTGGTTTCTCCCATAAACACATGCGCTAAATGTGAATGTGTGTGTGTGAATGAGTGTGTATCGGTGTTTCCCAATGATTGGTTGCAGCTGGAAGGACATCCGCTGCGTAAAACATGTGCTGGATAAGTTGGTGGTTCATTCCGCTGTGGCGACAGTGAATTAATAATGGGACTAAGCCGAAAAGAAAATAAATGAATTAATATCCATACAGCAGTGTATATTAACATGTTTTCTGTCATGTTTCTAGTTTAACGTGTGTGTTTGTGTGCATGCACATGTGGTGTGTTATTGCACTAGATTATTGGCTCATATTCGTTATCTGGAGGGCATTTTATTTTGAAAGGTGATCTAAAGGAAATGGACAATAAGAACAATATTTAATAAATTACCTTTTTCTTTAAAACTTTTTGATATTAAAGTCTTAATGTTTAAAGATTTGATGGTGTTAACTTTACATCAATCCAATGTAAGTATTTATAAGTGAATATAGGCGCGAGATAACAGCTGACGTAGTTTCCGGTGCGCGCACACTTTCTGAGATGGAGTCCGACAGACAGGTACGTTTTTAGTTCCTCTTATTAATACCAATATTATTTAATAAATATGGACGTTTAGATTATTTAATGTGAAACCCAAGTGAACACGGGGAAAACATGCAAACTCCACACAGAAACTGACCCAGCCGAGGCTCGAACCAGCAACCTTCTTGCTGTGAGGTGATTGTGCTACCCACTGCGCCCCCATGATGCCATTTTCCTTAACAACAAAAATAAAAAAAGTATTATGACAATGTTAATCAGCTTTTCTCATGAATCAAAAAACATTTACAGAGAGTAACGTTGGACAGATACTGAGAGGCCGAAATGAATGCGTTTGACAGGCTGGCCATCGATTCAGCACTGGACTGTTTGTTTATCTGGGCTCGAATGGAGTCAGGACGTGATTGGCCGCTTCGTGTAGTTCAGAATTAGCATCACTGACAGCACAGGCTTCTGGCAGATGCTGGCGAACTGCAGATGTAAAGGCCGAGCGTGTGCACGCGAGAGCCTGACATTAGTGAAAAGGTCAAGCGGACCAAACCTACAGGCCTGGATCTGGACAACAGACAGCCGAGATCGCAGAGCAGTGTGCAGCAATGCAGTCTAATGCTGCAGTTCAGTGCCGCAGGCTGAATATGAGCTACTGGACGTTCAAAGTCTCTTCTTCATTGGCATTTACTGTGGGCTTCCGTTACAATTCTCTGCACACATAGAGCTTTATGATCCACAAAATGTTTATAAAAGAGAAAAGGGGACCAATTATGCAAAAACCACTTTTATAAGGAGTTTAAACACAGTTGTGTGGCAGCAGTGTGTGAATATAACCAGCTTCTAATGGTAAACAATGACTAATTATTGCGGCTTGAGAAAGCCAACATACTGTTATACTACATAAACTAAGAATGCATCTGCTCCTCCTAGACTATTCATACTACAACCACCAAACTAACTCCAAACCTCCAAACTATACTGAATTAAGTTGCTATATCTTTTCCAACTGATCCGACTTACGGTTTTCCAAAACTGGCCCGGAAAAGTCGGAAAAGTCCTATTGACTTAACATTGGACCAAAGTTTATGACCTCACAACTTTCCACCAGACTGTAGGGTATGGTTATTTAACTCAGACTACCAATCTGCCAATCACTGATGACCTTTCCACTCACTAGCCAGAACCTAGCAACCACATACAGCACCCTAACAACTGTCCCATAGACTTCCATTGTAAAACACTGCCATTGACTTTACATTTGACATACTAACAACATACTAATCCATGCTAATAATATACGAATCCATACTTGAAACATACTAACATACTAGCAAACACAGAAACAATATCCATACTAAATCTATACTAAATCATACTAACAAACATACTTATCATACTAGCAACATGCTAATTCATACTATAAACATACTAGCAACATGCTAATTCATACTTGAACCATGTTCATTTATGTTAGCAACCGCCTAGCAACACTTAGCAGCCACCTAGCAACACCTTAGCAATGACATAGAACACCTTAGCAACATCATAGCTACAGCCTAGCAACCCCTCAGAACACCCAAGCAATGACCCAGAACACCTCAGCAATTGCCTAGCAACACCTAGCAATGCCTTAGCAACTACCTAGCAACCACTCAGAACACCCTAGCAACTGCATAGAACACCTTAGCAACCACCTGGCAATGTCTTAACAACCAGTCAAAACACCATAGCAATGGCTTAATAACTGCCTAGCAACCACCCAGAACACCCTATCAACCGTTCAGAACATCCTAGCAACCACTTGGCAACACATTAGCAATCACTTAAAACCCCCTATCAACTGAATCACTAGAAACATGCTCACCTTGATGTAGTTATGACATTTCAAACTTCTTAAAAAACTACTTCACTTACTTAAACTTTACACTTTACACTCATGCCAACATAACGTTTGTCTACGAACTTTACTTTTCTAGTTTTATTTGTTATAATAACACTTGATTAAAACTGTCTGCAGAAACACTTTGGTTGACATTCTCCCTTTGTACGTGTCATCAGAGGGGCAAAGCCCCGCCCACTAGTGAACATCTCTCCCTCATTAGCATAGGACGTCAGTCTTGTTTATGAATCTGCCTCTGTGCTGACACATAGCCATGTGTAGCTCCGCCCTCTTTTGAAAAGAGCACAATCTCATTTGCATTTAAAGTGACAGTCACCAATATAGCACAATTAGCATCGAAGCCTAAAAGGGGCAGTTTCAGAGAGTTATAAAGCATTATTTGCGCGATATTATGAGCTGAAACTTCACACACACATTCGAGGGACATCAGAGACTTATTTTACATCTTGTAAAAAGTGGCATAATAGCTACCCTTTAAAGTTAAAAATGCATACAAGTATAGTGTTAAACCTAGAGCATCTGTATTCTGCTGTTTGTCTTTCAACTGAAGCATCTTTCTCTTGTCTCTGCTCTCTGACAGTCTCCCTGTTAAAGAACTGATTAATTGTTCTCCATTACTGCTCATTACTCTCAGGTCGCTTCACAGCAGGTAAAGTCCAGAAGTACTCAAACAGGCTTGTGATTTAAGACACCAGAAGCACCGGTACTCTACCTCCCACAGCAAAGACAATCATGTATAGTGCAAACACTGAAATTTGCTTTCCTTTCAATAAGATACAGTAGATGAGAACAAAGTTTCAATGTAATATTGTATGTAGACCCAGCTAACATAATATATATTCTAACACGGTGTGAATGTTGCAATCAACTTAAACATTTCATTTTATGCTTTTAAAGCGATTAGCTGACTTTAAAAAGTGAGTAAACCTGTTGCTTTTAAAGCGATTAGTTGACTTTACCCAAAGTGAGCATAAATCATTGCATTTAAAGTGATTAGTTGACTTTAATTTAAAAAACCCATTGCCTCAGAATGATCAAATAAATGAGCTACATTTACCGGCCACTTTATTAGGTACACCTTACCAATACCGGGTTGGACCCCCTTTTGCCTTCGGAACTGCCTTAATCCTTTGTGGCAAAGATTCAACAAGGCACTGGAAATATTCCTTAGAGATTTTGCTCCATATTGACATGATAGTATCACGCAGTTGCTGCAGATTTGTCAGTGCGAATCTTCCGTTCCACCACATCTCAAACGTGCTCTATTGGATTGAGCTCTGGTGACTGTGGAGGCCATTTGAGTACTTGAATATTGTCATGTTCAAGAAACCAGTCTGAGATGATTCACGCTTTATGAGATGGCGCATTATCCTGCTGGAAGTGGCCATCAGAAGATAAAGGGATAAACATAAAGGGATGGACATGGTCAGCAACAATACTCAGGTATGCTATGGCATTGATGCTCAATTGAACCTAACAGATCCAAAGTGTGCCAAGAAAATATCCCCTACACCGTTACACCACCACCAACTAGAACCGTTGATACAAGGCAGAATGGATCCATGCTTTCAAGTTGTTGATGCTAAATTCTGACTCTACTATCCGAATGTCACAGCAAAAATTGAGACTCATCAGACCAGGCAACGTTTTTCCAATCTTCTATTGTGCAATTTTGGTGACCCTGTGTTAATTGTAGCTTCTGAATTTTTTGGGCAGTTTTAAATTTGATAAAAAACGGCGGGTTGACAAAATTTGGGCGGTCTTGAAACATAAATTTTATATGCAACTTATTTGACAAAACATAGCTGTGTGCATCATGCAGCGCCTGCAGTTAAACTCAGCGGTTTAATCATAACACTTCTATCGATCGTTTTTTCCGCTATTGACAGCAAGAACAAACATAGAAGCGTTGTCTGATTCACAAGCAGCAGCTAATTATGTTTAAAAGAATTAAAAATGCCAAATGAGACAAATTTATACCCCATTTTGAAAGTAAAACATACTCTAATAGGTAGTGTAATCTACACAGCAATAAGTGCAGTGTGTGGGTGAGAGGGGGCAGTGTTTCGATGTGATCCGGTTATGTTGTGGTTCTGTGACTGCGGGTGGTGGTTGTTGTATGGTTAAAAATTATGACAGTCAAAGTAACTAGGTTAATTTTGATATTAATAAATGAAAATAAAATATATTAGTGTAATATTTTGTAAGTTTGGGTGGGTTTTGGACAGCTTTTAAGCTGGAAAAAGTCGGCTGTATCTGGCAACACTGGACAGGAGTGGCACCCGGTGTGGTCTTCTGCTGCTGTAGCCCATCCGCCTCAAGGTTGGACGTGTTGTGTGTTTAGTAGGGGTGTAACGATACACTCAGCTCACGATACAATGTGTATCACGATATAATGTTCACGATTCGATGTGTATCACGATATTTGGAATAAAAATTGAAAATTAAACTGAAATGCAAATTTTACCAAGTAAACTATTTTTTATGTATTTCTTTTGTTTCAACTTGTTAAAATGAAACTTCTTTAAGAAAATGAATTAAACAGGCCTGTCTCTGGAAAATAAAACAATTTAAAAACTTCTGGAGAAGCACTTTAGCAGCATCTAGAACAGCAGCCTGTAAGTACATTTAAGATTTGTTTCAGTTGTTGTGTATGGTTTGAGGACTTGTTTCCAGCTGTTTGTGTAAAGTTGTAGGACATTTAAACTTGCTTTCAGTTGTGTATAATACTAGAAGTTGTTTAGCCACTGTTTCCTTGGTTACTATAAGAGCTTGTGTAGCGAACGCAGACGCGGTTCGCGTCGTCCGCCTCAGTTTCGGCCCTTGTTTTGACTCGGGAGGCGTGTCCAAACGCCAGGTAACCACTATATAGTGAGCACGGTAGCATTAGTCGGCAGGAGAAGCACTTTAGCAGCATCTAGAACAGCAGCCTGTAAGTACATTTAAGATTTGTTTCAGTTGTTGTGTATGGTTTGAGGACTTGTTTCCAGCTGTTTGTGTAAAGTTGTAGGACATTTAAACTTGCTTTCAGTTGTGTATAATACTAGAAGTTGTTTAGCCACTGTTTCCTTGGTTACTATAAGAGCTTGTGTAGCGAACGCAGACGCGGTTCGCGTCGTCCGCCTCAGTTTCGGCCCTTGTTTTGACTCGGGAGGCGTGTCCAAACGCCAGGTAACCACTATATAGTGAGCACGGTAGCATTAGTCGGCAGGAGAAGCACTTTAGCAGCATCTAGAACAGCAGCCTGTAAGTACATTTAAGATTTGTTTCAGTTGTTGTGTATGGTTTGAGGACTTGTTTCCAGCTGTTTGTGTAAAGTTGTAGGACATTTAAACTTGCTTTCAGTTGTGTATAATACTAGAAGTTGTTTAGCCACTGTTTCCTTGGTTACTATAAGAGCTTGTGTAGCGAACGCAGACGCGGTTCGCGTCGTCCGCCTCAGTTTCGGCCCTTGTTTTGACTCGGGAGGCGTGTCCAAACGCCAGGTAACCACTATATAGTGAGCACGGTAGCATTAGTCGGCAGGAGAAGCACTTTAGCAGCATCTAGAACAGCAGCCTGTAAGTACATTTAAGATTTGTTTCAGTTGTTGTGTATGGTTTGAGGACTTGTTTCCAGCTGTTTGTGTAAAGTTGTAGGACATTTAAACTTGCTTTCAGTTGTGTATAATACTAGAAGTTGTTTAGCCACTGTTTCCTTGGTTACTATAAGAGCTTGTGTAGCGAACGCAGACGCGGTTCGCGTCGTCCGCCTCAGTTTCGGCCCTTGTTTTGACTCTCGAGGCGTGTCCAGCTGAATTCAATCAGCTAGTGCTTTAGGGGTTATATAAACAACTAGTTCACCGCGGCAGCGGTCGCGGCAGCCTCGTGTGAAGACCGACGAGGGTAAAGACCATCGACTCTACCTGCGCGACTCCACCGAGCAAAGACACCGACAAAGCACTTGAGTACTTTACTTTGTTGTTTTACTTTACACTTATTTTTTTTTTGTTGTCAGTGCACTTTTATTATGTGTTTTCTAATTCCTGTTGTTACTAACACTCGCAAAACACGGGAGGTACGCTGCAGACGTAATCCTCACAACCTTCGTTCAATACATGTATCTACTATTTCACAACTCTCTCTCTCCGTGGGCCTCTGGAATTGTCAATCAGCTGTTAACAAGGCTGATTTTATTACCTCCATAGCTACATATTCTGACTATAATCTCATGGCTCTAACTGAGACCTGGTTGAGGCCGGAGGACACTGCTACACATGCTACTCTTTCTGCTAATTTCTCTTTTTCCCACACTCCTCGTCAGACAGGGAGAGGGGGTGGGACTGGACTACTAATTTCCAAAGAATGGAAATTTACTCTGATACCGTCCCTGCCAACAATCAGCTCCTTTGAATTCCATGCAGTCACCATTATCCACCCCTTCTACATAAATGTGGTTGTCATCTACCGCCCACCAGGTAAATTAGGTCACTTCCTAGATGAACTGGATGTTCTTCTCTCATCTTTTTCTAATTTTGCCACTCCCTTATTGGTGCTAGGTGACTTCAACATTTACGTTGACAAACCGCAAGCTGCAGACTTTCAGACTCTGCTTGCCTCTTTTGACCTAAAAAGAGCACCTACTTCTGCTACCCACAAATCAGGTAATCAGCTAGACCTTATTTACACACGACACTGCTTCACTGATCAAACAATAGTAACTCCACTACAAATATCTGATCATTTCCTTCTGTCTCTCAACATCCACATTACTCCTGAGCCGCCACACACTCCAACACTGGTTACCTTTCGCAGAAACCTACGATCTCTCTCACCCAATAGACTATCCACCATTGTTTCAGACTCTCTTCCTCCATCTCGCAAACTCACTGCACTTGATTCGAACAGTGCCACTAATACACTCTGCTCCACACTAGCATCATGTCTAGACCGATTATGTCCTCCTGCACCCTGGCTCTCGGATGCTCTCCGTGAGCATCGCTCAAAACTTCGGGCTGCAGAGAGAATTTGGCGGAAAACTAAAAATCCTGCACACCTCTTAACATACCAAACTCTTCTGTCCTCTTTCTCAGCTGAGGTTACTTCTGCAAAGCAGACGTATTACCGTCTGAAAATCAACAATGCCACTAATCCTCGCCTACTTTTTAAAACATTTTCCTCCCTCCTCTATCCTCCTCCTCCACCCGCATCCTCCACACTTACTACTGATGACTTTGCTACATTCTTCTGCACCAAAACTGCAAAAATCAGTGCTCAATTTGCTGCACCTACAACAAACACGCAAGATACAACACCAACACCACACACACTCACCTCCTTTTCTCAGCTCTCTGAGTCTGAGGTGTCCAAACTTGTGCTATCTAGCCATGCAACCACCTGTCCACTCGATCCCATTCCCTCTCATCTCTTGCAAGCCATCTCTCCTGCAGTCATACCAACACTGACTCACATAATTAACACATCTCTTGACTCTGGTTTATTCCCCACTACATTTAAGCAGGCTAGGGTAACCCCACTGCTAAAGAAACCCAACCTGGACCATACGCTACTTGAAAACTACAGACCAGTATCCCTGCTTCCATTCATGGCCAAGATTCTGGAGAAAGTAGTGTTCAATCAAGTCCTGGACTTTCTTACTCAAAACAATCTCATGGACAACAAGCAATCCGGCTTTAAGAAAGGCCACTCAACTGAGACTGCCCTGCTCTCGGTCGTGGAGGATCTCAGACTGGCTAAAGCAGACTCTAAATCATCAGTCCTCATTTTGCTGGACTTGTCAGCTGCTTTTGACACTGTCAACCACCAGATCCTGCTATCTACGCTTGAGTCACTGGGCGTTGCGGGCACTGTTATACAATGGTTTAGATCCTACCTCTCTGACAGGTCATTCAGGGTGTCTTGGAGGGGAGAGGTGTCCAACCTACAGCATCTAAACACTGGGGTACCTCAAGGCTCTGTTCTTGGGCCACTTCTCTTCTCCATCTACACATCATCTCTAGGACCAGTCATCCAGAGACATGGATTCTCCTACCACTGCTATGCTGATGACACCCAGCTATACCTCTCTTTTCATCCTGATGATCCCTCGGTTCCAGCTCGAATCTCAGCCTGCCTGTTGGATATTTCACACTGGATGAAAGATCATCATCTTCAGCTGAACCTCGCAAAAACGGAAATGCTTGTAGTTTCTGCCAACCCGACTCTACACCATAACTTTTCAATCCAGATGGATGGGGCAACCATTACTGCATCCAAAATGGTGAAAAGCCTTGGAGTAACGATTGATGACCAACTAAACTTCTCTGACCACATTTCTAGAACTGCTCGATCGTGCAGATTTGCACTCTATAACATCAGAAAGATCCGACCCTTCTTATCTGAACATGCAGCTCAACTCCTTGTTCAAGCTCTTGTTCTCTCCAAACTGGATTACTGCAACTCTCTACTAGCTGGGCTTCCAGCTAACTCTATCAAGCCTCTTCAACTGCTCCAGAATGCAGCAGCACGAGTTGTCTTCAATGAACCTAAACGAGCACATGTCACTCCACTGCTAGTCCGTTTGCACTGGCTGCCAGTTGCTGCTCGCATCAAATTCAAAACTCTGATGTTTGCCTACAAAGTGACTTCTGGCCTAGCACCTTCTTATCTGCACTCACTTCTGCAGATCTATGTGCCCTCCAGAAACTTGCGTTCTGTGAATGAACGTCGCCTCGTGGTTCCATCCCAAAGAGGGAAAAAATCACTTTCGCGAACGCTCACGCTCAATCTGCCCAGTTGGTGGAATGAACTCCCTAACTGCATCAGAACAGCAGAGTCACTCGCTATTTTCAAGAAACGACTAAAAACTCAACTATTTAGTCTCCACTTCACTTCCTAAGCTGCAATTGCCTCTTTGAATATCACACTAATTGTACAAAAAAAAAAAAAAAAAAAAAAAAAAAAAAAAAAACTACTAACACTTCCCTTCTTAGACTTTACAGACCTGAAACTTGCCTTTAGTACTTATTCATTGTTGCTCTTGGTTGTGTAAATTGCTTCCTTGTCCTCATTTGTAAGTCGCTTTGGATAAAAGCGTCTGCTAAATGACTAAATGTAAATGTAAATGTTCTTTAAAATATTATTGAAATGACAGAGACAAAATTAAGGAACAATTTATGTAAAGGTGCAAAAAAAAAAAGCTTTCTATTCAATTGAATTTAACAGTAAGAGCTTAAGGCTTTGCTTGGTCACTTGTGTTTTTTGTGTGTGCAAAAAAAAAATCCACATTTCCAGGTATTTAATTCATATTTAATTAAATTCATTTAGAGATATCTCTAATTACAATTGTGACTAGTCAAAACTCATTTAGAGATATCTGCAAATATTTTTTAATGGAAGTCAATGGAGGAATATGACTAGTCATAATATATTTGCAGATATCTCCAATCTGATTTCGTACTAGTACAATTGTAATTGCAGATATCTCTAATTGTCCTTCTGACTAGTCGAATTATAATTATGACTAGTCAAAATATAATGAGAGATTTCTCTAAATATATTTATGGATAGTCAGAACAAAGGTTTAAATGCTAAAATGGCTTGCCATATGCGCGCGTCTATAAGTCCGCCCTCTGTAGTAACAGCTCACGGTCAGCTCACGTCATGTGTGATTTTGCGGCGGTAACATTATATGAAGACAGAATGATATTTTAGGGTGAGTTGTACCTTATAAATACAGTATGTGACTCTTTCAACACCATTAGGAGGTATCCCTGTCGCTGTGCAAAGTATGTAAATCACTGTGAAGACTTTAAAACTTAGGCTATGTTTGACCCAGTATGCGTGTCAAAAAGCGGACGAGTCTAAAGCAATGACTGTACAACCGAAATGTTGCCAGACGTCTGATTTTGAGAGGATGGGCCATCCTCTATTTTAGCTCCACTCATCTTGGTCTGCTAACATTACTGCTGCTGCAACTGAACTCACGTGCGACAGCAGGTGGAACGTAGCTCACGAGCAAACAGCTCAACTAATAAGAGAAAACGGACCCCATATCGTAATCAAATCGTCATAACGCCACGATGCATATTGTGACATTTTTGCATCGCAATTAATCGTACAACGATAAATCGTTACACCCCTAGTGTTTAGAGATGCTATTCTGCACACCTCGGTTGTAACGAGTTATTTGAGTTATTGTTGTCTTTCTATCCAGTCTGGCCATTCTCCTCTGACCTTTGGCATCAACAAGGCATTTGCGCCCACAGAACTGCCGCTCACTGTACATTTTCTCTTGTTCAGACTATTCTCTGTAAACCCTAGAGATGGTTGTGCGTGAAAATCCCAGTAGATTAGCAGTGTCTGAAATACTCAGACCAGCCCGTCTGGCACCAACAACCATGCCACGTTCAGAGTCACTTAAATCATAATTTTTCCCCATTCTGATGCTCAGTTTAAACTGCAGCAGATTGTCTTGACCATGTCTACATGCCTAAATGCATTAAGTTGCTGCCATGTTCTTGGCTGAGGAGAAATTTGCGTAATCAAGCAGTTATAAAGGTGTACCTAATAAAATGGCCGGTTAGTGTATGTGCACTATAATGAGAATTAAGTTAAGTCAACTTAACAGAAACAAGTTACACCGGGTTTATTCACTTTTTAAGGAAAGTAACTATTCACTTTTTACAGCGCATCATTGATTCCTGTAATATAATATAATTCTCTTGCTTTAAATCAATTTACACGGTGTAAAGCATTGTATAAATAACAGCAAATTGAGTTAACTCATCTAGAGTCTTGGCAAATGTGATGTGATCAGTGTCAGTTCACACTTCACCCAGAATGCATAAATCTTTTCAGTTCAGTGATTTAATTTTCTGGATGCGGTTTTGAATGTCATTGATTCACTGGCCGTTTAGTGTCGTCCACCTAATCATAATGGCTCTGGACTATGTTAATGCAGCATGTCAATACTTTAATGTTTAATTTCTCCTGCCCTTTGCGTTTAATGAAAGTGTCTTCCAGCTGCTCCGCCGGTTAGTTTTCATCTAGCAGGTGCTTTTATACGCAGTGCATTTATTATAGGTTCAGTCCCTGTGGAGACGAGCGTCCTCCGCAAGGTCACCCGACTGACAGGAGATCACAAACTTACTAAATTAAGAAACAAACTACTGGGGGTTGAAACCTACAACCCATTGTGGTATAGTTAAAAAGTTTGGGGTCAGAAAGATTTATTTAATGTTTATGCTCACTGAGGCTGCAACTATATGGCCAAAAATATGGTAAAGAGAGCATAAAAAGGCATTGTTAGTGTAGATACGTACAGTGCACATAATCTTTATCTGTTTCTCAGTGAATAAAGGCAATACATTTTGGTGCTTCAGTGGGTGGCCATGTGAGATTTGCAGAGTTAGCTGCCTGCTAATGCACAAATATAATGATTTATATAATTCACAAATATAATTTGGTATATGCACAAATATAAACTTGTAAACTTTCTAAAGAAAATTGGAATTTAAAAGAGAGATTTGTGAGGGGTGTACTCATATATGCTGAGAACTGTATATGGAAGATACTAGACGTTAATACAAGATAAATCTTCTATTATTGTTTATAAACGAAAACTTGAATGAAACAAATTATACCAAGTTATCTCTAAAAATAATGTTTGTGTGTGTATTTAAGGACATTTTGTCATTAAAAATCATATATATTCAGAGTCAATTATTGTGGTGTGCCATTATTCTCTCATTAATTTGTTCAAAATGTTCAGGATACAACAATAATATATTCAGTATTTGATAACTCACATAGATTTGTGTATTTTGAATTGCATTTTGAATTTATGATTGGATTTGTGTATTTAAGAATCCTGTTTTGAATTTAAAAATTATGGTAAAATTTATGAATTGGATTTTTACATTAATGAATTAAGTTTTGAATTTACAAATTCAATTTGTGTATTTATGAATTGTGTTTTGAATTTACTAATTGTATTTTTGTATTTCTGAATCGTGCTTTGAATTTACGAATTTGAAATGACAAATTTAAATTTGCGAATTTGACCGCCCCTCCCAGGCCACTAGTGAGGTATATAAGAAAATATTTTGCTTCCTTCCTGTGTTGAGTTTCTCCGCATCTCTTTTCCTCCCCTTTCTAACATTGAGTTTCTCCGCATCTCCTTCCCTTCCTTCCAGCGTTGAATGCTTCCACTCTTTCCTCCTCCCCCTCCCGCTTCCAGCTCCTCTCCCCCTCCTACATCTAACTCCCCACTTCTTCCAGCGTCGAGTTGCTCCGCTACATTTCTTTTTTAAACGTCGAGTTGCTCTGCTACTTCCCCTTTTTTTCTAGCGTCGAGTTCCTCTGCTACTCTTTTCTTTTACCTGCTCAGGCCATCACTCCCCAAGCTCTGACTCCCCTGCAGTCTCCCCGAGCTCCAACTCCCCAGGAGTCCCGCTTAGTCCACCTCTCCACCGGCCCTTTCTTTCCCAGACTCCCGCAGGAGACCCACTCTACAGCTCTAACTCCCAAGGAGTTGCCCCTTGAGCTCCGACTTCCCCGGAGTCAATCACTGCACCAAACCCCCCCGCCTCGGCCAATAAATACCTTTCTGTTTTTTCCTAGCGTTGAGTTTCTCTGCATCTCCTGTTCTCTCTCTCCTAGCATTGAGTTTCTCAGCATCTCCTTCCCTTCCTTCCAGCGTCGAATGCTTCCGCTCTTTCCTCCACCCCCTCCCTCTTCCAGCTCTCCTCCTCCACCTACCTCTAACTCTCCACTTCTTCCAGCGTTGAGTTCCTCCGCTACTTTTCTTTTTTTCAGCATCGTGTTTCTTCGCTATGTCCTCTTTTTTTTCTAGCATTGAGTTCCTGTACCACTGTTTCTTTCTTCCGCGTAGGCCATCATTCCCTAAGCTCTGACTCCCACAAAGTCTCCCCGAGTTCAGCTCCCACAGGAGTCATAACCCCCCCCCCCCTCTACCTACGTCACCCCCTCTCCCGCAGGAGTCCTCACCACCCAAAATCTACCCTGACTCCCTTCAGGAGACTCCCCCGAGTCAGACTACCATGGAGTCAATCACAGCCTCTCCCAAGCCCATACTCAGACTCTCTCAAGAACAACTTCAACTTCGCTCCAGCTTTCCTTCTCCATATTTCAATTTTATATCCAGCAGCCGTATATAATAATGATCTTTGCCTTTTGGGGGTTCTTCAATACGCGGCTGCTGTCTCAAGCTAAAAGCATTTTTGGGAGTTCTCGAGACGTACCTGACCTCAAACGTCCCTCTCGACTTTCAAACGGGAGGGAGGGAGCCCCAGGCTCGAGGATATTTTGAGCTCAGGGCTCTCTCCCAGGACAGCATGACAAATACGCTTTATTATCAATCATCATCTGACAATCATCAGCTAAGTGTGAACTCTTGAAGTGTGGTTTATTTATAAACTAATTTCGAGAGGGTCACATGCTTATGATTGAACACGGCTGGTTTCGCATCAGCTCCATGTATTGCACTAATGAGATTAATACTGACTCACTATAAATAACCAGAGTTTTCTACTCCAGTCATCTTCGTCTTGAAGATTCCCCTCCATCCACCCCTACTCCTCCCCTTCTCCTGATAGGGCAGCACTGTTGCCTTACAGCAAGGCTCGGTCCCTCACCATGCCGGTTGGCGTTTTTGTGCAAATTTGCATGTTCTTTCCATTCTCGCATGGGTTTTCCCCAGCTTCCCCGGTCTCCTCCCATTGTCCAAAGACATACACCATAGGTAAATTTACAACTCCAAAGTAGCATCTTAAGACAAACTCTTAGCCAGCTATATCTCAGCATTTTCTCAAGCAAAGTGCTCTCGAGACCTACCTGAGCTCAAACTCCCCTCTTGCCCTTCAAATGGGAGGGTGCCCTGGGCTTGAGGATATTCTGAGCTCCCCGGACAGCATGTCAAATACACCTTATTATCAATCACTCCAGTCATCTTCGTCTTGAAGAATCCCCCATTCTACCCCTACTCCTCCTCTTTTCCTGATAAGGCGGCACGGCAGCCCATTGGTTAGCACTGTTGCCTTACAGCAAGAACACTGCTGGTTTGGTCCCTCACCAGGCCGGTTGGCATTACTGTGCCAATTTGCATGTTCTCCCTGTGCTCGTGTTGGTTTTCCCAAGATTTCCTTCAACTCCCAAATTGACTACCCCCAAGTAGCATCTTAAGACAAACTTTTAGCCAGCTATATCTCAGCACGTTCACAAGCAGGAGGGTTCTCCAGACCTACATGAGCTCAAACTCCCCTCTCGCCCTTCAAATGGGAGGGAGCCCCGGGCTCAAGGATATTCTGAGCTCAGGGCTCAATCTATTTTTAAGATTTATCTAGCTTCATAAAACACCCATAATATGAATAAATTTTTTTGTTCTTGTAACATTTTTCTTTATAATTCTGCATGTACATGTGTGAAAACATCTCTCCCTCTCACACACACACACACACACACACACACACACACACACACACACACACACACACAGAGTAAATGGAGTGTTGATTGTTCACCTAAGTCTGCTTTCATGGCCATCTCGTATGACGGCGGGAGGTGTGTGAGGTTCTGGAAGGAGCGGGAGAAGGACAGGTCATACGGCTCCGTCTGAGACGTCAGGATATTGTTCATTCTCGGCTTCTCTGTGGGGTGGAAACCAAAAAAAAAAAAAAAAAAAAACAGGCAGAGAAATGAAACACATCCCGTACAAGAGAAGACAGCTCCGGCTCAGTGGGTGTCCGTGCGTGTATACTTCATGTGTGTATGCATAATGTGTGTGTCTGTCTGTGTGTGTTTACTATGTGTATGTGTGTATGTGCATATACAGTACAAGACTGTGTGTGTGTACTGTATGTGTGGGTATGTGTGCATATGTGTGTGTGTGTGTACTGTGTATGTGTGTGCATATACTGTGTGTGTGTGTGTGTGTACTTTCTGTGTTTGTGTGCATACAGTGTGTGCCTGTGTGTATGTGTGTATATACAGTACAATACTTTGTGTGTACTGTCTGCATATGTGTGTATACTGTGCACTTGTGTGTGTATAATATGTGTGTTTATATACTGTGTGTGGTTGTGTGTGTGTACAGTGTAGGTGTGTGCATATACAGTAATGTGTGTATTTGCTGCAATCTAATGTTTACCGTGTGTGTATATGTCGGCATATACTGTGTGCGTGTGCAAATGTGTGTTTTTGTGTATACTCTGTGTCTGTGTGTTGATATACTGTGTCAGTGTATGTGTGCATATACTGTGTGTGTTTGTGTATATATTGTGTGTCTCTGTGTGAATACCATGTATGTGTGTGTGTTTACTGTGTGCACACATTGTGTGTGTGTACTGTGTGTGTTTGTGTATGTGCACTGTGTATGTGTGTGTATATATTGTGTGTCTCTGTGTGAATACCATGCATGTGTGTGTGTTTACTGTGTGCACACACTGTGTGTGTGTACTGTGTGTTTGTGTATGTGCACTGTGTATTTGTGTGTATATATTGTGTGTCTCTGTGTGAATACCATATATGTGTGTGTGTTTACTGTTTGCACACACTGTGTGTGTGTGTGTACTGTGTGTTTGTGTATGTGCACTGTGTATGTGTGTGTATATATTGTGTGTCTCTGTGTGAATACCATTTATGTGTGTGTGTTTACTGTGTGCACACACTGTGTGTGTGTACTGTGTGTGTTTGTGTATGTGCACTGTGTATGTGTGTGTATATATTGTCTGTCTCTGTGTTAATACCATGTATGTTTGTGTATTTATTGTGTGCATATACTGTGTGTTTGTATGTGTGTGTGTGTGTGTGTGTGTTTGTGTATGTTTGTGTATATGTGTGTATATATTGTGTTTCTGTGTAAATACTGTGTATGTTTGTGTATTTACTGTGTGCATATACTGTGTGTGTGTGTGTGTGTGTGTGTGTGTGTGTGTGTGTGTGTGTGTGTGTGTGTGTGTTTGAGTATGTACACTGTGTATGTTTGTATATACTGTGTGTTTCTGTGTAAATTCCGTGTATGTGTGTGTATTTACTGTGTGCATATACTGTGTGTTTGTGTTTTTGTGTGTATTGTGTGTGTTTGTGTATATGTACAATGTGTATGTGTGTGTATATACTGTGTGTTTCTGTGTGTATACATAAACTGTGTGTGGGTGCATGTGTGTATGTTGTGTATTTATACTGTTTGTGTTGTTGTAAACTGTATGTGTGTGTGTTCTGTGTATGTATGTGCATATACTGTGTCTGTGTACTGTGTGAATATACTGTGTTTGTGTACTGTTTGTGTATACTGTGTGTATGCATCTGTGTGTATATAGTGTAAGTGTGTGTGCGTGTGTGTGTGTGTGTGTGTGTGTGTGTGTGTGCGTGTGTGTGTGTGTGTGTGTGTACAATGTGTATTGAAGAAGTTGCTTAATGAATATGAGTGTTAGTCCGGCAGCTGTTCACCCAGTAAAACACTTGTCAGGAATGTCCTTCCCTCATATTATCCGTGTGCTCATGAGATTATTAAGTACCAGGACTGAGATCTGTGAACCATTTCCAATGTCATGTGTTTCTTATGGTGAACGAGAGAGCTTAATGCACTGCACATTATATTTCTATTATGTTGTCATTTCCATCATCAGCCTACTAAAATGGTCTGAATGATTTTTTTTCAATATTATGCCTATCTTCAATTTATTTTGACATCATTAATGAAGCATTGCTAAATTATTTTCACTAATCTTTAAATCAAATCAAGTCAAGGCAAGTCAAGTTGAGCTGTATTGAGCATTCCGCTACAAGTGTAGATACAGTGGAGAAAATTGTAATGTCTTGCAGGATGTCTTCATAAATAAACACTATCATAAATATGAACACAACACTGGACATTAGAGTTATTTAAACCTATACATAACTAACACACAGGAGCGGTCATCTAACTAACCACACTGTTTTAAAAAAAGCCAACAGACTGTTATACTACATTTATTTATTCTTCTTCTTTCGTCTTCTTCTTCTTCTTAGATTAAGAACGCATCTAGTCCTAGACTGTTCATACTACAACCTCCAAACTAACTCCAAACCTCCAAACTATATTGAATTAAGTTGCTATATCTTTTCCAACTGATCCGACTTACAGTTTTCGGAAAACTGGCCCGGAAAATTCGGAAAAGTCCCATTGACTTAACATTGGACCAAACTTTATGACCTCACAGCTTTCCACCAGACTGTCATACAGACTTAAGGTTACACTTATTTAACCCAGACTACCAATCTGCCAATCCCTGATGACCTTTCAACTTACTAGCCACACCCTAGCAACCACTTATGGCACCTTAACAACGGTCCCATAGACCTCCATTGTAAAAACATTGACTTTACATTGGACATACTGACAGCATAACAATCCATGATAACAATATACTGATTCATACTAGCAAACATGCTAATTTATACTATAAATATACTAACAAACATACTACAATACTTATCATTCTAGAAACAAACTAAACATAGACCAATCAATACTAAAAACATTATAACCAACATACTAATCTTACTAGCATCATGCTAATTCATTCTAGAAACATACTAGTAATGTGGTAATTCATACTAAATTTATGCTAACAACATGCTAGTTTATACTAGAAACATGCTAGCAACCTGCTAATTCATAAAAGAACTGTGCTAACAACATGCTAGTTTTTGCTAGAAACATGCTAACAACATGCTAATAATATAGAATCATGCTAATTTATGTTAGCAACTGCCTAACAACTACTCAGATCACCTTAGCAACCACCTAGCAACATCATAGCAACTGCCTAGCAACACCTTAGCAACTGCCTAGCAACACCCTAGCAACCACCTAGCAACACCTAAGCAACCACCTAGCAATGCCTTAACCACCTAGCAACACCTTAGTAATCACATAGAACACATTTACAACCACATAGAACACCTCAGCAACCATTAGGCAATGCCTTAGCAGCCACCTAGCAACTCTTTAGCAACCACCTAGCACCGCCTTAGCAACCGCCTAACAATGCCTTAGCAATCGCTTAGCAACTCCTTAGCAACCACATAACAATGCCCTAGCAGCTGCCTAGCAACCACTCAGAACACCCTAGCAACCACTAAGCAACACCTTAGCAATGGCCTAGCAACATCTTAGCAACCGCCTAGCAACACCTCAGCAACCACCTAGCAACACCTTAGCAACCACTTAGAAATGCCTTAGCAAGCACTCAGAACACCCTTGCAACCACATAGCAACATCTTCGCAACCACATAAAGCATCCTAGCAACCGCCTAGCAACACCTTAACAACCAGTCAAAACCCTATAGCAACGTCTTTGCAATACCTTAGCAAGCACTCAGAGCACCCTAGCAACGCCTTAGCAACCATTCAGAACCATACCTGTCAACACTTCTATTTCCCCGGGAGTCTCCCACATTTCAGACCCATCTCCTGTTTTGTTCTTTCTCCCGGAAAACTCCCAGAATGTCACCCTCCAACCTAAAGCTTTTTCAGACTTTCAGGTGAAGCTTACTCTAGCCACCATGAAGTTTGTCTACGAGCTTTACATTTCTAGTTACTCACTGAGTCCTTGTAAGATGGAGTTGGAGAGTAGGGTGTTTCTATGGGTGGTTTGTCAAGCCCACTCACCTGTGTGAGGCACGCTCAGAAATGCACAATGTTTTTTTCAGGATTTCAGCTTCAAAACATCTTCTTTTTGTGTTGGGTGCGTAAATTGTGAGTCAATCTGCATTTTTGGGTGAACTGTCCCTTTAAGTTGCAGTGTATTGAGCTCTCTAGACCACCATAGTTTCTGGATTTGCATGTACAACATCACATAAGCACACATATTTCCAGAGAGGCACAGAGAAACCACACAGATATACCATACATACATACACACCAAATACAGGGTCAACCTTATACATTCACATACAACGAGGAAAAGAGAAAAAGATACACATGTCAGACATGCGTACTGCTTACCGTAGTGCTCTATTCGGTGGCCTAACAAACCCAAGTGAGAAAGACAAAATCAGTAACTTTATTTATTTTTCTGTGCATGATTTTAATTTACGACCTCAAAGTTATTTCATGTCACGATTCAAAAGCATCCACGGCTTAAATGTTTGATTTAAAATGTTTTTTTCCCCTTAAAGAAAGAAAAACATAATGAAAGCAAATCTATTTATGTTACAGATAATTATTTACTGAAAAATGGATTGTCGAAATTGCCAAATTTAAGTATTAGCTAATGCATGCAAAGTGATTCAAAATTGGTCGAAAATATGAGAGCCACAGTAAGGTCCACAGATAACTCTGGGACTGAATATATTTTAGGGACAAAAATGAAAATAAATGTTTGTTAATATATAAAATCTAAAATGAAATGAGGCTATCTATAATACTTCTTGTGCTACAGACATAAACAAATCTGGTAAAACAATATTTGTGGCAAATGTTCAACGCAATTCCTTTGATAAACTGCAAAAATGCAATTTATTTGAACTTTTTGTCTTGTTTTTGGTTCAAATATCTGAAAGTTTTGAAAACAAGAAGCATTTTCTAGACAAGCAAAACATGTCTTGTTTTAGAAATAATATGATATATTTTCCTTAAAACTAGCAAAATAACTTTTTAAGGGTCATGACACCCCCACTTCCGGTTCAGGTCCACCTCAGAATTTTTTCAAAAGATGCATCATAGTGGGTGTGGAGCCCCGCGATCAGAGGCAGCAGTGGGCGTGGCCAGCAGAGCAGGGAAGGAAGGAGGGGAGCGAACAACCGTTGTCAGTCGGTTCACAAAATGAGACACAAACCGTGAGGAGACGCATGATTTTATAGTTTACAAAGTTCTAATGCAAAGATATAAACAGTAATTTAATGCCCTGCTACATTTGTTATTCGTAATTTCATATACAGACAACCACAATTTTTATAATTATAACAATAATCGTGTTCATATAAACAGTATAAATGAGGACTTCTCCCTCAATCCCCGGGGCTGAATGCAGACTCAGTGCAGCAGGTCTCTTGCCCTGCCCATTTTAACCATTAGCCCTGCTGGTAATCTGGAGGATTTGGGTGAACACAGCAGCACGGCGATGTGTTTAAATGTTTACAATCTTCACTGATAAAGGACAAAGTCTGCCATCCTCCAATTCTCGTACTGCTCTCCTGACAAAAATGCTTGCAGCACACACACAACTTTGCTGTATTGGCCCTGACAGGATCGCAGGGAAAAACATGCAACAAACCCTATGGGTCATGGAAACAAACACTTACTGGCCTTCATGAACGGCTAAATATTGTGTGCCGTGGGTCCGTGGACGCGTCTCACACAGTCATCAATATATGATTTCACAGCTTGGCACTGAAAGGTCTGCCTTGCCTTCAGAAAGCATGTGCAGTCATGAATAATTAAGAAGCCGGCTCTTCTCATAGGATAAGAAAACTCTGCTATGAATAATAATCAAAATAGATGCGTCATCTTTGCACTTGCAGTTTTGCGCTACGTCGCCAATTTTGATCTCGCCCCAAAATTCATTTTAAACCCGGAAGCTGAAATTAGCTGACAAAAGCTCAAAATTGTCCAGTTTTGCCCACAATTAAAGCTAACAGGTGCTAACATTGTCCTAATGGATGCTTAACACATACAATTCTGTTAAATTCTCAAAAACAGTACTTGAGGGTTTCGTGAACCTTTAAACAAGACAATATTTGCTTGTCTAAAAAATGCTTCCTTTTTTAAATAGTTTTTTTTAGATAGTTGGATTCGAAACAAGACAAAAGCTCTAAGAAATGCATTTTTTGCACTGTAGAGGGTAATTATCTAATTGTAATAAAAATAAATTTCATTCTTCAAAAATACATCTTTAAAATATAAAATAAATATCATTTGTTTGAAAAAAATGACTCAAATTGGATCAAATATGGGTAAAATTCAACATTTCACACATTGAGACGTCACATGTGTGAAAATTACTAAAGACTGAGACTTGAAAATCAAGATTACAAAAGAAACATTCGGTAAGTACTAAAAATAAAGAGGAATTTATACGGAACCCCGGAAGGGACGCAGTGGAGGAGAAATAAATTGGCTTGGTGAAAAAAAAATGGGTGGGAGTTTTTGTGTTCTCTAGCAAAGTTTTGCATTCCCTCGCAAAAAATGTTTTGTGTTCCCTCGCAAAACCGTTTCTCCACAAACAAATCCTGTTCACTTCACTCACGTAAACCCTCCCTTTTATGCCGAAATTCTTCCATATTTTACCATTCTATCCCACTTTCTTTACATTAAATGTGTGCGTCGATCGTCGCCTTTCATATGCAACCTCTGAACCAGTGAATGCATGGATAAGCGCTGACTGACAGACGCGCTCCGTACAATAAACTGATCCCAGATCAGCTTCTGTATGCGCCATTTACAGAGACACCTCTGTTATCAAACAAGTTATCATCCAGATCTATAATGAAAGGATTCCATTACTTTAGAAACGGTTTGTACTCATTTAAGAGAAAATAAGCTGTTTACAATAAAACATGCAGGACGGAGATGTTTACATATTATTCAGTGTATTTTTCTGTTTAAACATACACCCGCTCCTCTGTGCTCCTCTGTAAATGGCGCGTACAGACGCTGATCTGGGATCAGTTTATTGTATGGAGCGCGTCTGTCAGTCAGCGCTTATACATGCATATATATATATATATATATATATATATATATATATATATATATATATATATATATATATATATATATTTTTTTTTTTTTTTTTTTTTTTGTAAAACTGAGAAAATACTTTTCCCCAGTTTTGAACTGCCATCACTGATTTCACTAGAAAACCAAAAAATCTCTGTAGAAAAACATTATAATGTTTCTGGAATCCTAGTCATTTATAGCTCCGAATCTTGGTTGAAAACCGTTGTTTTGACCCGTCTATACACTATACAGTACATTAATAATTATGTTGATTGATATTTTGACTTTCTTCTTTTTTTACTCCCTAAAGGGATAGTTTATCTAAAATTTTATTTTGCTGACACTCAAGTGGTTTCAACCATTTATGGGTTTATTATTTTTTTTTATTTTTTTGTTGTTGAACATAAAAGAAGATATTTTGAAGAAAGTTAAAAACCTGAAAACATCTGCTTTCATAGTAGGAAAAACAAATACTATACAAGCCAATGGTTACAAGTTTGCAGCATTCTTGAATCTCAAACAGGTTTGAAACAAGTAAAGAGTGAGTAAATGATGACAAAATTTTTAGTTTTGAGTGTCTTTTTAAATATAATAAGTATGAGTTTTATACAAAACAATATATATATTAATACTTTTTCTTATTTTTAACTGCCATCACTGACCAACCAAAGTCATCATATTTCACTAACAAGCCTAAAAATCTCTGTGTAAAATACAATGTAATGTGTCCGGAATTCTAAAGTCATTTACAGTCAGGAATTTGGCTCCAAATCTTAACCAAACACGCTAATTATGACCCAAAATATGTTATATATCACTGTGTCATTCAATATTTTGATTTTCTTTTTCATTGATGGATTTCTTTCACCATAAAAATGAGCCAAAAATATTAACCAAGGATTTTGTGGCTGAGTTTACATGGAATGGCCCGTTATTATTATTTCCATTATTATTATAATTGAAGCGAGCTGATATTAACATCCTGTAAAGCAATTGAAACTACAGTTGACGGCAAACACACAAGAAAGTTGATTTAATAACAGAGAGAGAAGTGCGCTTGCAGTCTGAAAAGCGCATTCACACCAAATCAAATCTGCTGAAGCTGAGATACCGTCAGAATTATTACGATTGTGCCTTTTGAATGACGTCCGCAAACTGTGCAGATGCGATTAGCATAACGTTTTGTTACACAATCCTCCCATTTACAGGCTAAGCTTTTAATTTCCTGTCAAGAGACAGTTTTTTTGCTGCTTTTCTTCCCAATCGAATATATTTGGTGAAAGGCGTCTGTGATCTTGAGGAGCGTCGGGGAGTAATGGAGATTATCAACACTCATTTGATGAGGCTAATTACAAAAAAAACTCTTTTCTGGAGATAAAGTCTAGCTCCACTAATTACTCCAATCTAATGTTGTAAACATCATTTTCTTCACACTTCAAACCATCTGGATGAGGAAGATGCTGATCATATCGAGACGTCGTCAAAAATCAATTAAACTCTGGGCTGCTCACATCGCTTCACACAAGGCTGATCGGGATTTGCTGGCAATGAAAAATGTTTAACCTTTTCACTGGTGAGTTTAGAATATCTTAACTGCACTGCAAAAAATGCTTTTCTTACTTTTTGTCGTGTTTCTAGTCCAAAAATCTAAAACTTCCTAAATCAAGAGGAATTTTCTAGACAAGCAAAACATATTGTCTTGTTTTAAGATATAATATGCCAATATTAAGTGAGTTATTCCTTAAAACAAGCAAAATAATCTGCCAATGGGGTAAGCAAAATAATCTTACGTCAAAAGAAAAAACAAGATTAATTTAATTAAAAAACTAAGGAAGAAAGTAGTTCCTCATACAAAAGGGTTTTTTTTTGACTCTCCATGTTTGATTTTGTTTTTATATACACAATTATGCCGTCAAACTGTTGTATAAACGCAATATCACACGAATAGCAGTGCGATATAGCTGTATGTTGGCCTGTGGCCTCGTGCCAACGCACGCCTCCTACCAGTGCCGATATACAGCCATATCACACTGATACTCGTGTGATATGATATTGCTCATATATATATACATATTATATATATATATATAAATTATAATATTAAGTGGGACCAAATTTTGCGATTGAGACAATACTTAAAATGGCTGCATCCTGATCAGTGCTCTGACTACTGAACAAGTGTACTAATTGAGACGCACCCTGTGTTCTGCTTTAGCTTCCAAATCTTAAAAAGGCTTCAAATGAGAAGGGTGGCTGATTTGAAATTCCGGAAGTTCCATTCTAAATTCCGAACATTCTAGATTCCAAACATTCTAAATTCCGCATGTGCTACGGAACCCTCAGCAGCACTGAAATAACAATACCAAGCAAACATAACAAACAAACTCACCTATTTTGGGTGTGTGTGAGCCGGTGAGATCCAGATGGCTTGTGTAGTCATGCGGATGGTTATCTGCAAAAAAAAAAAAAAAAAAGAAAACATTGGAAAAAATGGTGAGGTTTAATGTTTTCCACAAAATAAATCTGTCTGTCTGTCTGTATATCTGTCTGTCTGTCTGTCTATATATCTGTCTGTCTGTCTGTCAATATGTCTGTCTATCTGTCTGTCTATATATCTGTCTGTCTGTCTGTCAATATGTCTGTCTATCTGTCTGTCTATATATTTGTCTGTCTGTCTGTCTATATATCTGTCTGTCTG